>NW_007728764.1:265132-265749 GCF_000696425.1 Galeopterus variegatus | reverse complement strand
CCACCAACAGTGTGCAAAGGTGCCCTTTTCTCCACATCCTTGCCAACACTTTTTTTCTTTTTGATAATAGCCATTCTAACTAGATTGAGGTGGTATCTCATTGCTTTGATTTGCATTTCCCTAATGAGTAGTGATGTTGAACATTTTTTATATGCCTATCGACCATTTGTATATCTTCTTTTGAGAAGTATCTATTAACATCCTTTGCCCATTTCTCACTTGGTATTATTTGTTTTTTTGCTGTTTAGTTCCTTATACATTCTTGATATTAACCCTTTGTCAGATGTATAGTTTGCAAATACTTTCTCCCATTCTGTAGGTTGTCTCTTCACTCTGTTAACCCAAACCCAAATTCTAACCTGTCTCTGATTCCAAATCTTGTGAAATATACACTATCCCAGTGGATTCCCAAAAAGAGAAACCCTGGCCCCACCCCTCCACCTTCCATAAGAACTACTGAATCAGGTTCATAGTTTGGGGGCTGGAACCTCTTCATTTTGATATCTGAAAAAATTCTTGTGTAGCCAGGTTGTATGGCATCTAAGAACTGCTGCCCTGCTTCTGAAATAGAGCTTCTTGTGTTAGAACCTTCCAGATTCTCTTTTAATAAGCACTCT
>NW_007728764.1:257141-264549 GCF_000696425.1 Galeopterus variegatus | reverse complement strand
TGCTTCTGAAATAGAGCTTCTTGTGTTAGAACCTTCCAGATTCTCTTTTAATAAGCACTCTCCATCAAGGACTACTGAAAATTACCTTAGATGCTGAATATATCCTCTCTTAATCTCCCTGTTATTCTTATTTGATAAATGGGGGGAGGGGGGAGACAAGTACAGGTAAGTTCCACGTGAATTATATTTGTTCTGCCTGAAAAAATGAAGAATGGGGATTTGCGCAAAGTCAGAAAGAACACTTAAAGTCTACTTAAGAACTGTGCATTTAGGGTATATATAATTTTTGTAGTTCTGGCCCAATGTAAGCATTTGCCTGAGTGCAAAATCGGTGGAGGGTGGGCAGGCAGGCAAGAAGGAAGACGGTGACATTATCACTACAGAAATTAATTTACTGAACAACTATATAAAAAGTAGACGTAGGGAACTTGATGGGAAAGACAAAATGTACAGAAAACAAAATAGGGAAGAGAGAAAATAAATAAAAGACAAAAAACTTATAAAGAAGTTCTGACTAGTATCAGATATGCTAGCAACTTTTTTGATGTTCTCTAGTTTGCCTTCTAATTGTTATTTTTAGATTTTTTTTTTTACTATTTTTTATTATTTTGTGTTATTTTGAAAAGGTAGAATTTGTTCTGAATATCAAGACAACTTCAGCTCCTGAAAGAGAATGCAGCTGAATAGTTAGCAAGCAAAATATCGTCTCTATTTTTTTTTTTGTTTTGGCAGCTGGCCAGTGTGAGGATCCAAACCCTTGACCTTGGTGTCCTAACACCACACTCTAACCAACTGAGTAACTGGCCAGCCCACTATTACTCAGTTAAAAAAAAAAAAAAAAAAAAAAACCCTCTGGGGAATTTGCATACTAGTCAGACTTGGGTTCCTGCAGTGGGTGGTTCCGGCTGAGAGTTAGGTCTATTCTTAGATGTCTGTGCTGAGGCAGAGTAGGATAGAAATTGTTCACTGCTGCTATAGGACCTGATAGCTCTTTTAATGGGGTTCACCTGTCAAATCCAATTTCCCAAACCAGCGTAAAAGGCTTTGTAATTAGAAGTGCCATCCCTTATTTTCATAGCAAAATTCAAAACTGGGCTGTTTCAATAAAGTGCCAAGATGTAGTCTTTTTCTTCCATTAAGAGGATTGCTTTCTTTTCAGAGAAAGGGCTGAGGGATTTTTTTTTCACCTCGTTTTTCTTCCCCACTTCTCTGTTAACTAAACTGTGTTACAAGTGAACATATTTTTCTCAAGGTAATACAGGTAAATTTTTTTCTTTGAGTAATAACATTATGTGCCTAACTTTCTGGTTGTGTGACTCTTAAATACAATCCAATCGACATTAAGGATTAATTCATTCAATTACAAGCCAAGAGCCTTTGGTGCCTATTCAAACACATTTTCTACTTGAATAAATTCATAGCTTGAAAAGCCAAAAGACAGTAAGGGTGCCAATAATGAGCCTTTCTTTATACTGTTTAGAACTCAGTCTTCAATTTTTTTTTAATTTATCAGAATATTTACATACGTTTTAGAAAATAGATTTCTTTGCAAGATTTAGTAGAAGTTTCCACACCCAGGGCTTCAGGGAAGCCTGTAGATTAACAATGTTTTGTTTTTATTACCTGCAACTCTGCTTGAGAATTAGTAAAATATGTGTCAAACTAAGATGAGAATTCCCCAAAACATCATTTTCATTGAGACCCTTTCACTCTTAGTTGCTAAAATCCTGGACTATATAAGCAAAAGACATATACAAAAAGAGGAAACATGAGTGTTCTCTAAATGATTCTACATCAGTGCCTGTTAACCATCCTTTCATCATTTGACATTTTAACACATTGACCTGAAGGAATTAAAACAAAAGAAATGGCTACATTATATAAGGCCAGTTAACTTATAATTGAATAATAAAGGTGAATTTTCCTGGACCCAGAGAAAAACTCAGGGGAAATACAAAATCACTTTCAAACAAAACAAAATGAGGAATAAATGTGACATTTGGATCTTAGGAAAATATGAAGGTCAAGTAAGTATACATGAGGCAGAGAGATAAAGAGATGATATTTTTATTCAATTTTTCTATTCCAATGGGTGCATTTGCACTAAAATTTTTTTTTTTGGAAAATCATTCTTTTTCAAAAAGACATTCCAAGAATTACTGAATATACGTAAATATACATGTGAATGGAAGCATACGGCTTCAAAATAAAAATTGCTCTTAATGAAAACAGAAAAACTTGGAGAAACGAACTAAATCAATGTTTTCCTGGACTTTGAGATTCCATACACTTAATAAAATTTGCCATTAAAAAAGCAGAAATACACAGGCTCACGACAAGGGACAGCTTTCTTTTTAAAATCAAAGACAAATAACTTCATGAAATACTCCCTACATGGCCCTTTTTACTTTAAAAAAAAAAAAAAATTGTGACACCCTGGCCAAACAGCAATCTCTGAGCTGAATATTTAAAATACTAACTGCTTGGCAGACCAAAACACTGTCAGCTACAAATCAAGTAAATTGTGCCTCCTTTTATAAGGATGCATGTAAAGGTCATCTGATGAATTCCACACTCGGTGTTGCTACAATTGCATATATTAAGATTACCTCCAGAGCACCATTTTCACTATTGCACAAATTAGTCAAAATAAAGCTTAAAATATCTGCAGCTACCCTTAAAAAGAATAGAAATCAAAAAAATGGAGATTAATGTCATTAATCCTGAAACGAGCAGTTGGATAACATCAGAATAGTAAATTTTATTAATTTTATACACTTTTTTTTCCCCATAAATGAAACTTGACTGACGTTTACTGTATGTCAAAACCCTGTAAAGGAACAACAAAAGATCAGTGTGCCAAGAGCCAGCTCTGACAGTGGACTTTAATTGGTATGTTGTGTGTTTCAGCGAAGATACTGTTTCAGTATACCATGATGTTTCATTTAATGAATAAAGAATGCTTTTTGAAAACAAACTTTGTGTACAAATGCAGTACTCTTTGCTCTGCTGGCACCTAATAATTTACCAAACTTAGGCGGCTAAAGAATGTCTAGGTCTTGTCAGCACCAGATAGTTGATAATCAAGTCTTTACTGTCCACTAGACCTGGGTCTCGATCACACTGAGAAAGAAAATTTTCCAGGAACGGTTAATAACATTTCTGCCCATGTGGTCTCTGCCTCAATGGCCAGGAACAGACTGAATATGGTCATATCGTGGGGTTGAGGCCACATAGGGCCACCCTGGGATGACTGGTATACCCCATCTCTTGGGAACCTGGGTCCATTCCTAATATGCAGAGGCAGCATCAGGTACCCCACAAGACTTTCAAAGTCGGGGTGGCAAAACTGGAAACTTTGGTCATGTTCATTCTGACTCCTTAATTTCTTCCTTGCAGTATGCACAGTCACCCAACGATGTCATCATGCCCTGGAATCCTTCATTCTTCATAGAGTTGTACGTACCTTAGTTCAGCAAATATGTAGTAAGTTCCAAATATTTCTGACTTGCCCGTTCAGCACAGCCTGTGCAATGCCTTCCCTTCGTTCTAAGTCATTTGTGAGGAGGGACCAATCTAGGTTAATCCAAAACTAACACAGGTGCCCAACATTGTTCCCTTCCTGGCTGAGCCGGTTACTCCCACACGTACTACATTTTCCACCGAATGTACTTTTTCAACCTACATGTTTTCTTTAAGGTTCATTTTTCTTAAAGATGGTAAAACTAAATGTCAATTTACATATTTTGTTGCCCACATTTCTAATACTCTCTAATTGCTTGAACACCTAATAAAGTTAGTAAAGAGAAACAATACAGCTCAGAGTTTACTTCTCCTCTATCTTACCCAACAACTCTAAATATAAATAAACTGAGAAAAAATTTCCTTTAGTTTCATTTATCTCTAAACGGAAATTTATAGTTAACAAATGCTAATCTAGGAGGCTGGTTTGATTATTCTAATCACCAAAAAGCCCAGTGAATTTTTAAATTAAGAGAAGGGGAAGGAAGACAGTGAATATATAACACATTACTTCCACCAAGCACTTTCTTCTGCAAGAAATGGGTGGCATTTAATATTAGTAACTATACAAATGTCCTCCATGGTTCATTGAATCTGTCATCTCCCCACGACCACCACCCTGCCCCCAAACTATTTTATACAGGCTAGAACACATTGGTAACAATCTGGATATTCCCCTGCTATTTTTCTTACCTGAAACAGTTGCTTAGTGGTTAATGTGTTTACATATTTCTTGCATGCTGTGCTTTCAAGCATTTAGAGTTCAAATTTATTTCACTATAGAAACAAGAACCCAAAGTGCCAAAAAGTGATCACAAACACGAATTGAACCCAACAGGTGTAATATTTGCCTAATACTGTTTCACCCTTTCTTCACCAGCTATTACCCATGGGCAACATCCTAGGTGTGGTACAGACTACTCAGGACATACTCGGAGAGGAATTTTTTCCCTTTTTATTTAACCATATGTAATGTAACCCATCAGAATGGAACCTGGTTCACCCGCCCCCAGAGTCGGTGCCATTTAGGAATTAATTCCATTACACTGGCCTTCATAAATTCCACTGGAAATTTCTTGTTAGAGCTTTCTACAGTATATAATTGTTATTTATTACTCTGGGTAATTACCATCCACTTTGCCCAAAAACCTGACATTTAACTGATACAAGCATGAATAATCTTTGTAGTGGCTAGAGTGAGGTTCTTTTATGTGTTTTATATTTAAGATTTGATTTCCAATATCCCATTGGAAAATACCCAAACTACTACCAAGAGGCCCAAGAGACAAATGCTTCTTTCCTTACATTCAAGAATTGATGTGTGTGCCTGGCCATTCCAGAACAGCTCCTGCTTACACCAATCCTCCAACCCCTTCTGCAGCTGCAGCACAGATGGAACCTCAGCACACTGATGGTCAGTATTCAAGTTTTGGAGAAATCAAGGGATGGACAGGACATCACACCTGTTGCATTCCTACTAATTGTAATATAAAATTGTCACTAGGCATATACACAAACTGCTAAACAGTTCAGAAGTCAGAGACCTTGCCTTAGAGATCATAAAGTCTACGCCCTCTTGTAGGCAAAACAAGAGAGGTCTGAAAAGGTTGAAAGTGACTTATGAGCCATCAGTCATTAATGGCAAATCCAGGACAGAAAAAAATCTGGTCACCACAGAGGCCAGTTCCATGCCTGCTTTCACGTGGCTGCTGTCTCCTTGCCTGCCTCATGACTCTCAGGTCCCCTTTCCTGGCTCTACCATGAATATGATAGAAGAATGAAAGGGGGAAGGGAGATGGAATAAAGTGATCATTAGTGGTTTTACAACTTCCATACATGTTTCTATGAGATCTTATCATCTTTTCTTCTCAGCCTTCATGATCAAATCTGTCTATTGTCTTTTAATGTTCTTTATTCAAAATCTTTGTTCTTTTTAAGTAGATTAATTACACCCACACTTTTATAGGGTGCATATCCATGGACACAGTAAGTTTTCGGTTTAGCCTTGAGATAATTTACTGACACTGATCCAGCTATTTTTTTTAAACAGATAATGCTCACAAAAATTTGAGGATCATGCTTTATTTTTGTATCCAAATGCATTAGGGAAAATGCATGATATGATGCTCTGTTCTCTAATGAGGTAGTTACCGAGGGGGTCAGGAGGAGGCAAAAAAAACCCAAGAGTCTTTATTACTTCTTTTTCTTTGTTCAGTGTTACAGCACCTCTTTTTGCTTGCAAGCAAGGAAAACACTGGGGAGCAAGAACTCCTAAACCAGTGTCTCCCAGAACAAGGGAAAAGACCCCCTTATATAGCCTGAATTCCTGCCCTTTTCCCTCCCACGTTCCCATTCAGGTCCTCTTATGTAAATGAGGGATGCTGTCCTGCTAATTTGGATTGGTTGATTGTGCGACACAGTCTGTTGGTCACTTTAGGAGCCTAACTTGCCTCTGGCCCCTGGGGAGTGTGAGACTGCTGTTATCTTCTAGAGGGTGGGCCCAGGAAGCAAGCAGGGTAAATGGCAGGGCCAGAGTCTACAGTGGAGCACAGACTTTCTTTTTTTTTTTTTTTCTTTTAAATTGTTTAACTTTATTACTGTTGCACCATTTATACAATTACATATAATTTCAATGCATCCATTGTACATTTTTTTTGTTGTTTTTTTTATTTTATTTTTTCCATTTCCAATGAGTGGTGTGTTGGTGTCTGTGACACAGAATGGAAGAGAAACTGGAACTGCAATGAACGCAGACTTTTTTTTTTTTCATTTCCACTGACCAATAAACAGAACTACAGGTGCACCCAACCACGGACATGCATTAACTCGTCATGAGAAATCTAGGTAGGCTAAGTAGGATGAGAGAATGTTTGTAACTCCCAAAAATATCTGGAGAGGAAGAATGGAGGATCGGCATCGAGATACATGTGGACCAGCTAAGTGGGCTGTCTGAAAGTTGGCATTCATCCACGACATTAAAAAAATATCAAAATAAGAAAGGCTGTAAATGAAAAAGAAAACACAGAAAATACTGCTTTCATAAAGATCTGATTGCCTTGGCACAGGCCCTGTGGGCAGAAATCAAACGCATCACTCCCAAGCCCCACTGCAGAAGAAAAGATCCTGGGATCTTGGCAGTGGGGGGCATGTAACAGCAGTTCAGGTACTTTCAGACATTGACCTTGAAAATCCAGGACTTATTGGTAAAGTTGACTGAAGGTATATTAGATATTTCCCCACAAAAATACTATTTGGATTCTCCCCAACCCCTCCCTCCCTTGATGGGACAGCATCCTTTTTTTTATTCCTTGGGCAATACATGTCATTACTTCCAATTTGAAACAAGTTAGTATAGGACAGAGAGAGAGAGAGAGAGAGGGAGAGGGAGAGGGAGAGAGAAGGGGAGAGAAAAAGAGAGAAAGGAGAGAGAGAGAGAGAGAGAGAGAGAGAGAGAGAGAGAGAGAGGGAGAGGGAGAGGGAGAGGGAGAGAGAAGGGGAGAGAAAAAGAGAGAAAGAGAAGGGGGGAGAGAAGAGAGAGAGAGAGAGAGAGGTGGCTTAAGCGTGTCGTGTCTCCCCTGGCTGTCCTTGTCACTCTTTCACGGCCACGGTTTGATCGGAACTCGCCGCGGGGGCCTCGGGGGCCTTGAGCTCTTCTGCGGGGGCTGCGGGGGCCTGGGCCTTGGGGGTACAACTGGGCGCTTCCGTGGCTGCGGGGGGCTCCTTGCAAGAGGGGGCAGCCTCAGTGCTGCTCGGTTTTGAGTCTGAAGCTGGGGCCCCGTCGCTTTTCGTCTCCGGGGCGGCAGGAGCTGCGGGAGCCTCAGTCTTTTTGGGGTCCCCTTCCTCCTGGCTCTGGTCGCCCCCCGGAGCGGGGGTCGTGCTCTCGGCC
>NW_007728764.1:247788-256513 GCF_000696425.1 Galeopterus variegatus | reverse complement strand
CTCCGGGGCCTGGGTGGGCTCGGCCTTGGCCTTGACCTTGGCCTCGGCGGCCCCCTCCGTCTTCTCGGGCTCGGCCTTGGGCGCCCCCTCCTGGGCCGCAGCCGCGTCCTTCTCGCCCTTGTCGTCGGCCTTGGGCTCGGCGTCCTGGGCGTCCTTCTCGGCCTTGTCCTCCTTGGGCTCTGCGGGCTCCGCGGCCGCCTGGGGCTCGCTCTCCTTCGGGGTCCCCTCCTCTTCGGTCCCCGCGCCTTCAGCCTTCTTGTCCTTGTCCTTGGCTTTCTCGTCGTTCACACTGTAGCCCTTCTTCTTCTTGCTGAGCTTGCCTCCCATCGTGGAGTCCTGGAAGGAAACACAAAGGGGACAAAGCACAGGAGTTACTGGGCGGGTCTGGGAGGCCTCGGGTCACACGGTGGGGAGGTCACACCCCCGCTGAATTCACACCAGAAGGGCCAGGCGGCCAGTGCTGTGTTATCTGTACTTTACCACGATCACAAATTAACTGTGGTTACTACAGGAGGGAAAAAGGAGGAAGAGAGCGAGATGGTGGGAAGCCGGTTGATGGACACAAAAGCAGGGAGAGATAGAACAGTTACAAATCTGTGATCACTGCAAGTGACCAGACGACCAGAAGAGAGAACAAATGTGCACATCAAAAAGGAGTGATTAAGTTCTGCAATGATGGATAGGCTAATTACCCTGAATCGATCCACACACACTGCATACGTGTATTGAAATGTAACTCTGAGCCCCATAAATATGTACAATGTTTCAATTTTTAAAAATTTTAATAGAAATAGAACAATGAATAAGAAGAAAAAAAAAGGGCCAGCCCGTGGCTCACTTGGGAGAGCGTGATGCTGAAAACACCAAGTCAAGGGTTAAGATCCCCTTACCGGTCATCTTTTAAAAAAAATAAAATAATAATGATAATAATAATAATAATAATAAAGTAAAAAGCTCAGCTGTAGAGCTTCTAATCGCAGCCAAGTTGAAGGGATAATAGGCTAAGAACAAAGAATCAATGGAAGCTTGTCACTGGTAGGAGAGGTGGGTCAGTGTCTTGTCTGTTATTTTTCACTCAAAGTTAAATTTCCAACTAGCTTGAGGCTGCTACTTTCATTCTGGTATAAGTAGCTCTGACTATATTTGAATCCTGAATTTTTCTCCTCTGGTACCAAAACGTTAATCCAGATAAATAATAAATTTACAAATAATAAATTTAATCCAGAACCATTGCCAGAGCTAAACAGGCATTGCTTTTCTTTCAAGTGCATGTTTATGGTATCACATATTTCAGTGAGAACCCACTGAAATGTTGCTCTTTGGAGGAAAATCAGTTCCTTTTCCTTGAGGAGGCATGGCAGAAAACACGCTCCACTCTTCCCTCAAGTCCCCACAAATAAGAAAAGTGCAGCAGAGGGACAGCCCTTAGGCCTGGGGAGGTTAGAAAGCACAGGTGAGACCACCCGGTTCTGTCCCAGGTCAGGGCCTACTCCTGGCAGAACTGTAAAGCCATCTTTTTTCTTTTTTCTTTTCCTCGATCAGCCATCTTTTTTCTTTTTTAAAAATATCATCCATTTAGAACAGAAAAATTGCCACTTATTCATCACATTCCTTGAAATCATGATTCATGATGGTGGAATAACCCACATTTATCTTATTTAAAAGTCGGTGTTGGGTAGGGGCGTACTATTCTTCAGACAAAATTTGTCTCACCACTCTATATGCTAATTTCCTGTCTGGAATGACTTTAATAGTTGGGAGAGAGAAAGCAATAAACTGAAAAATGGCTGAAATACTGTTCCTGTTCTCAAGGAAGTTCTTTATTATGTTATCCAAGAAAAAATTTCTCTTACGTGTCTTTTTAAAAAAGTGGTTTTTGGTCATAACCCACTTCAGACACTCACCAGATCTACTTGACTTAACTTTTTATTATCTCTCCTTCAGAAGTGTAACCAAACACATATGGCAAAAATAGAACTAAATATAGTTCTATAAGCAATCACAAAGAAATAATGAAAACATAAAGAAATAAACCAGACCAATGTTTTAAATTGTATGTTATACCTCTCATTGAATTCTTAATTTGCCAGTATGCATGAATGGTCTATATCAATTTCAGCTCTGATATTTCAAGACACATTTTGGTTGAGCTAAATAAGAAATAGGAAACCTAAAGGTCTGCCTTTATGATCTTCTCCCAATTCAATATTAGAAACTCATACACTAACTTAGAAATTACAGACTATAAAACAATGTAGTGGGACTTATGAATATAACCTAGGAGTGCTGCTTTCTGACACCCACAGCATGAAATTCTATATAGCAATCCCCAAAGGCTTAAAGTCATGCTGGCTTACAAACCTAAAATCTAAGTTACTAAAATGGGTTTTCTGAAACACAGTTAAGGCCACTTTCTATTCTTTGTTTTAAGCCCAGCTGAGATTTGTTTCTGGTTAGGAAGTAAACACACATAATCAAGTTGTAAGTAAGAAAATGTGTCTCAATGCTATTTGTGTTTCAAAGTTAACAAACACCCCTGCTTTTTGCTTACTTACCTGTGTTAGTTATAGTGAGGTATCAGAGGGAGGCTTATAAAATCCACTAGAACCCTGGAAAAGCAAGATGTCTGTTTTTTTCCCAAGACAGTATGAGTGAAGACCTTGCCTACATCCAGAGGTAAATTAAAATTATAATTTAAAATCTGTTAACTTTTTCCTAGGTGTCAGGTACAACCCTAATCCTATATATATTACATAAATTATTTAATCTTCTCAATAGCACCATGCAGTGGTATACCATTAACATTCTCTTTTTACCTGTAAGGAAATTTGGAGCTGTCCTATAAGCGAAGACCACATCCAACAAAATTCAGTAGGGCAAGAAGGCACCATCTAGGAAGTCAGAGGAAACTCCACGAAGAAGCTAGCAAGGGCAGAGCTCTCAGCCCAGGAGTGTTCCCACCCGGGGTTACAAGGTTGGTGCAGCCTGGGGTGGGCTCAGAACTCACGATGTTGACAGGGTAAGGAAGAAATTCAGTGTCTCAGGTACTCCCTACCCCTAAACTTTTCATCTTCCTATTTGCCAGAGTAGCTTTGTATCAAGATCCTTAAGAAAAAAGAGAGAGCAATGGGCATATAGTTGAAAGATTTTTCTCATTTCTAATACTTCTAATTTTGAAAGAAACCATTTGGTGTAGAAAGTTCAAACTTTCAAGTTTAAAAAAATAAAACAGATTTTACACACACACACACACACACACACACACACACGTCAACATGTAATGCACCCCGGAAGTCATTTAAACCTAAATGGAAGCTGCATTAAAAGGGTTAAGACTGCCTTTGCATTGTCCTTATTTAGGATATTCACTAGCCATTGAGTGGCACAGCAAGAAAACTCACATCAATGCTGAAAACACTGACCTAAACTCTATGTGTTTAATATAATAACCAAACACCTAGAGTGATCTCTTATTTATGACTTCTCAAAGGAAAGCAAACTCGGGAGCTGTCCTTTAAAACTGCAAGAAAATTCCATCACAAAGGCCAAAACTATAGACTTATGGCTTGAAACTAGCATAGAAAATAACTAACAATAAACAGCACCAGAAAGAGGAATTTTACTGCGTTTAATCTAGAAACTGAAAGAATTATTTCAAGGAGACTATGGACATTGGGTCATGGCAGGTTCATAAGATGCTGTGAATCCCACCTCCACAGAACACCCACCCTGATTGTTGGGGCAAGTTACTTAAAACCTCCTTGTCCCTCCATTTCCTGTAAAATAGAGAATGTCAATTTCATGGGAATTTAATGCGAGGCATCAGTACAACCTTTGACAATTTACGGGCCTGCAATATGTTAGTTCCTCCCTTCATCATTTAATGTTACAATCCTTAGATAACTCTGTGCTTGTAAACTCCAACAGAATAGCAGAACATAGGTTCCACACACAAGTTCTAGAATCAGGCATTAGAAGCACTGTAATTTTAAAAATGCTTTAAAAATAAAAACTTTTAAAAATTGTATCAAATATTAAAATTAGTCAACTTCTTTGATCTGAATATTTTATGTACTTAAGATTCTCAGGAGGTTATGAATCTTTTAAAAATATACTAATAGTCGATTATACCAAGAAATCAGTTTCTAGACAGAGATAAAAATGAGAGATTAGTCATCAAATCCATTCCCTCCCAATTTGAACTAGTACCAGAGTGATCATAGAAGAAATATCATTTCATCTTTTAGTGTACTTTCACCATCTCTGCATCACTTGGGTCCACGGAAACAAGAAAAAAAAATCCATCTCAGTCACCAAGATGGAAAAAGAATCCAAATTCTTTAGTTAAAGCTCATTTACTGCCTCAAATTTTATATATGAAAGGTAATAAAAAACTTGATCTGCACCTTATCTCGCCTACTAAGCTAAACCTAAGATGTTTATAAAGAAGGTAACATTGTCAAATGCTTTTAAAAAAATTTTTTGCCACTTTTCTCATGAGTTTTCTTTTTCCTTTCAAATATCAAATAGCTTAATATTTTTAAGATACTAACATATGGTATTTAAAATCTCCCACAACTGTCTTGTGACTAATGCTATTCCCTCCACCTTATAAAACCAAGTCTCTATCTATTTAATTAATCCCGCTTGACTATAAACAAATATTCCAGAAGAAATGTATTCAAGTTCTACTTTTTGGTGAAGAGAGGAAAGTGTCATTCCAGCACTGTTAGCAGATCAAAGAAAACTGGGATGGGATGCGGGAAAATAAGAGGTAGGCCTGGAAAGGTTGGCATCACTTGGGTCCACGGAAACAAGAAAAAAAATCCATCTCAGTCACCAAGATGGAAAAAGAATCCAAATTCTTTAGTTAAAGCTCATTTACTGCCTCAAATTTTATATATGAAAGGTAATAAAAAACTTGATCTGCACCTTATCTCCCCTACTAAGCTAAACCTAAGATGTTTATAAAGAAGGTAACATTGTCAAATGCTTTTAAAAAATTTTTTTGCCACTTTTCTCATGAGTTTTCTTTTTCCTTTCAAATATCAAATAGCTTAATATTTTTAAGATACTAACATATGGTATTTAAAATCTCCCACAACTGTCTTGTGACTAATGCTATTCCCTCCACCTTATAAAACCAAGTCTCTATCTATTTAATTAATCCCGCTTGACTATAAACAAATATTCCAGAAGAAATGTATTCAAGTTCTACTTTTTGGTGAAGAGAGGAAAGTGTCATTCCAGCACTGTTAGCAGATCAAAGAAAACTGGGATGGGATGCGGGAAAATAAGAGGTAGGCCTGGAAAGGTTGGAGGAAGGATCACTGGCGGTTACTGATCTCACCAGCCTGGTTCTTTGCCTGTACCTGTCAGGACTCAGAAGGCATGTGCACCCATGTAATGAACACCCAGGGCCTCCTGAGACTGCCTTCATAAAACGGTAGTTAGCTCAGACTACACGCTCATTACCGACGCAAACTTTTCCTTGCTTATTGGCAGCAAATTACTTACGTGAATAAATGAGAGTACACATTTATAAACTTTCAAGAAACTTCTAAAGGCATGTTTCTCTAACTTCCTCATGCAATTTCCTAGCTAGGTAGGGTGGGTAAGGTGATGATTTTTTGTGTGTCCTCAGAAACAACTACATAACATAATAAATGGCCTAAAAACTAAGTTTTAATTTTTCCTCCAAAGCAAATATTATAAGGATTCTGCTGAGTCTTGGAGCTGACGAGTATTTCTTTTCTTGCAGAGGAAAATCCTGTTTATAAGCTAATGTTCAACTTTATTGGGGAAAAAAAAAAGTACTACTGAGTCTTGGAGCTGACGAGTATTTCTTTTCTTGCAGAGGAAAATCCTGTTTATAAGCTAATATTCAACTTTATTGGAAAAAAAAAGTACTATGTATTATTGTCACTGTAGAAAACCTTAAAAAGAATAAACAAACTGGTTCTTCCAATGGAGAGTTTAAATTTTATATAAAAATTTCTTTGGGAGATTAAAGGCAAGAAATAATTTGAAATGTTATGTTGTAATCAAGAAACTCTTTAATAAACAGAGGTGATCTCCATAAAGTTTTTCCCTTAGCTCCAGGAAGCCTGTTAGGGAACACAGAAAATGTTCCTTATCCATTCAAATCATCCAAGTTGTGTTTATTCTGTACACACAATCCCCAGGACACACCAGGCCAAAATCACTTCTTACAAGCTTAATTACCACAGCATTTCGTTAAACAACCACAATTTTCAAAAACTGTAACATGATTTGGCTGTTGACATGATTAACTCATCCAGAACTTTCTTAATATGCACTTAATTTTTTTCTTACCTTAAAATAAACCAATCTATCAGCACAGCCCACTTCATTAAAATGTAACTTTTCAGTTTAAGAAAATAAAGGTGGAAGGACAGATGACAAAATGCCACTCAGGAAAAAATCAAATGAATCATAAAATCTTTTAAGACCACTCACTACGAAGTCTGCTAAAAATGGCAAGGGTGCTGGGTGCTAGTCCCTGCTATCAACAATTCGCTATGAGACTCTGAGCAAGTAACATCCTGCTCTGGATCTCAAATTTCCTAATCAGTAAAATGAAGATATTTAAGTTAATTCTCTTTCTGGGAGGAAAAAGAATTTTATGAATGTTATGGCACTAAATAAAATGCTATGCATAAGAAAAAATGTGGCATTATTTAAGTTCTATACTCCTGCTAATTACTATCATAAAAACTTATACCATTTTACACCCTGAAGACATTGACAGCCAGCTGATTTATTACTGACCAGATGTCTTTGTACATGATTTCAATATATGTGAAGCTTGTTAAAAATCAGAAGTAAAAAGTAATTTTCAAAAACAATATTACAAATTAAGAATCACTAAAATAACACCCAAATATTCAAAGAATGCAATATTTTTAATGTTTTCAATTAATATTTAGGAAATATTTTCAAAATAATGTATTAGCTGTATAAATAATGAGTCGGGATAGAATTGTACACTAAAAGCATCTCAGATAGTCATAACTGTCAGAAAAATTAGGTTTCCTTAGGTTCACTAATTGGAACTGTATCATAGTGCTGTGGTTTTTTGCAAAAGACACTCAACTGTTTCCTTTTTACCTACTTTTGATGGGTCATCTACCAACCATCGGTGGTCCTGCTTGGCAGGGTCTGCCCTATGTCCACTGTCTTTGAGCAATAGTGCTGTCTAAAAATAACCAAGCCACCTTTCTCTTTCATGCAATTCTAAGCAATATAAGCCTAAGGATATTTTAAAATTATTATTTCAAATACAGTGTAAGTCAATCTAACGAGGACTTCTCGCAAACTAACATGACACTCAATTTAGTGACGTAGAAATGCTGAGAAAAACTAAGTAGGAGGAGTTTTAGGCCAAAATTTCTAGAAAAATATAGCCACCTATATTGTTTCAAAGAAACAAAAAGAAAGTGACTTCTAACTTAAACAGAAAGACAGCGACATAAAACAGTTAACAAGCTTGGAAAGTTAAATTAAAACAACTTCCTTTTCTCCCTCTGTATCATGTGAGGACCATTTAAATATATAAATTCAGTACTGAGAAATCTAAGTCATCTGTTTCTTGTACATAAAATTCACTTACAAAACAAAACATAAGTAAATTCATACAAATGTGGAAATTATTTTCCTGCTACCACGGTCTCCATTACCTCTTCCAGAATTAGTTGATACTGTAGACAATGTTTGCAAATTTTGGGGGAACACATGCTCAATGCAAACGTGGGATTTCTTTTTTCTAAAGCAAGATTGTGCTGCTTCACAGGACACTAATACTGAAAGCTTAGCCATGTGTGGTCTTCTGACACAGTCCACTTTGTCTGCCAGAAACCTGCTTTCACCACTTGCTACCAAGGAGTAACAGCATTTAAGCAGTAGGCTGGATTCCTTCCCATCTTTCTTAGTGAGTGCTAAAATTCTCAAGTGCCTAACCAGACTCCTTTGTCTCTAAAAGTTTGCAAGAGATCATTAAAACATAGAGGGCAATTTCATTTATACCTAGGTTGACCTTCTCAGGGGGGGAAAAAAAAGTATCTTGAATTTTATAAAGAAAGTGGATTAAATTTAAGGTTGTCCAGTGCCACAAAAACGGTCTAAATTTTGCCAAAGTTGAAGATTTTAGCTGTTCAGTCATCCCCTTTTCCTTCCTTTGACAAGCCTTAAGGGCTTAACACATAAACACTTTTAGCACCAATCGATTATACCACTAGCAGTGGGAGGAGCCATTTTTTGTTTTCTTCTGAATTGAACCAAAAAATACGCATTTTTTTTTTAAGGGAAAAAATTTTTAATTTGCTTAGAAAGGCCCATACCTTTTCATAGATTTTCCTATCTGTTCAGAATCTGATTAAATAGTTTTATCTAAGAAATCTCTCATCAATCGTTCTTTTCCCAAATAAAGGGATAATTAATTCATTTCTACATTCAAAACTAGGACATCTCACATTTTCACAGAGCTGTCAGAATGTAACATTTTAGAAGATTTTGTTCGAAGTTAAGTTAGGAAAGTGTTCCAGGCCAGTTATAGCTTTTAATGCCCACAGCTTTGCCTTGGGAATATCAACACAAGGTCACGATGACTTGAAGCAGAGTTAAGGCCAAAGACTCATCACCCTTACATGAGCAAGAGCAAGAACCAGATTGAGAAAGAAGGTGGGGGGGGGGGGGTTTCTCATTT
>NW_007728764.1:232296-246788 GCF_000696425.1 Galeopterus variegatus | reverse complement strand
GAAAAAGGGGGGGGGGGGGGGGGCTTCTCATTTTGAATAAAGTCTGTCTTCACCCTCCCTATAACTGCTTCTTCTGAAAGTCTACTCCTTCCCTGGACCTAATCTTTTCCTGCATTTTTGACTTCAGAAACCATATATTCTGTCCCTTACACTTCTCTAGCAGAACACCTTCAGAGGCTCACAGGTGAAAGAATCCAGCAGCACAGGATTGAAACCTTAGCTCCATTCTGTGCCAAAGAGAAAGCAGTGGCTTTATGAGTCGGAGGCCCTCGGATCGTTTCCCCGCTTCTCCATTGCCACTAGAGGAGCCCAATCTGGCCAACAACAATTGCTGTGCTGAGTGAAGACACTGAGCTGACCTAGTCCTCTGAAGTATAAGAACACACTCTTTTCGTCCCTTATAGAAGACATTTCTATTTCTGCCCCATGCAGTGACTGAGGTTCTCAAATCCCATTGCTTGTACCAAGTGAAAATACACAGCTTGGTCCTACGGCCTATACACTCCTCTGGTTTCAGTCAAGACCACTGCAGCATTTTAAGACACAGGACGACACAAGCCTATGTATCAGGATTGTGTCTCATCAACATGTGAGCCACCATGGAAGTTGTTCCTACAGTTTTCCAATGAAATGTGAGGTTTCTGGGAATTATCTTTACTGTTTCGAATCAAAAGAAGGATTACGAAGAACAGCACTGTCATCATCAGCTTTAAGAAGATTTCAGTCCTCTGTGGCAAGTTTAAGTAGTGACACACCATCAGGCTTCCCGTCGAGAGACCTGAGTCACCCACATAGCTTTCAAGAGCCCTTCTGCATCTTGGTGACAAGCAAAACTACTGGTAATTAAATGTGGATGTTTATCCCAGGCCATGCACTGAATTTTGGATGCTTCAATATGCAAATGACCACCATTTATAACTGTTGAGCCTTCATTTCAGTAGCACTGTGTTGATTACATCCATTACTTAGCGTTGCCCAAGTCTTTGGTTGAAATTTGTCTTTAGATAAAAAATGCATGGCCTCTCTTCAGAAAATATAAACTTGCACCACACCACAATTTCCGGGCATCAACTATATCCCCCAAAACAGTGGGGATTATATGCATTGTGTACCTCCCACAATCACTACAGACTCCATGACATCTCCAACTTGACTTCTCATTGCCATGTTTTACTTATGTTGTTCTGTCAATGAACACAGTTCTGTGACTTAGTTAAGAATCACTGGCATATATAAACTAGTGTATAAAACAAGAAATTCATATCAAATTTCCCCGTATGATCTGAAAGTTAGCACATTCACTACTTCACATGCTATTCCTGTCTATGTCTTCTTCCTCTACACTAAAAATATCTAGGCACTTCCTATATAGGACAATTTGAGTCATACAAAGGTCTCATCCACTGCCAAGTTTCTATTTTAAAAATGCAAATTTGGATTAATTAGCCATTTTGTCTAGAACCAGCAGAGTATGAGAAGTGGTAGAGTTCTTAAGGATGATATCAAACAGATCACAATGAGGAGGACAACTCCAAGTCTATAGCAAAACCCAACATAAATATGCAACAGTATGTGTCAGAGTCTGGAGTGTTATTTCTGGTTCGATTACAGCTTTATCATGCATTCAAGACAAGAAGTCATCTCCTTTTGATTCTGTTTCCATCTTATAATCAGAAGAAAATACATCTGCCTTAAAAGCATGCTGGGAATGAATCAACGTTTCTTGACAAAATTCAGTATGTGGCCACAGCATCTTAACAGTGTATCCTTAGACAAGAACTTGAACTTGTCACTCTAATTCAGAGCTGCAAAGGTTATACGACACAATCCACTATTAAATTTTTAGAATAACATATAAAGTTACAACTGACTCATGAATCACATCTGCAGACAAATTCATCACCAGACAAGCTGGGTGTACTACTCAGGCTGAAAGAATCCAAGTTACTAGTCCAACCTATCTGAAGTAAATGTTGGGTTAAAGGAAAGGAGGAAAATTTGTACCTTAAGGAGAGAATTTACAAAGAATGAAGGATCACGACACACACAAAAAGTCTTTTCTATAAGAACAGAGGAAAGAAACCTAAAATATGTGGTTATGCCCAACAATTTTTCCATTTTCAGCAAATCACTAGCCCCTTTCTTTCAAATGGCCAAAACTTTTATTCTAAAAGGAGAAAATGAAATAACACATGTAGCCTATGCATTATTTTTGGTATTCCTACCGGTAAACATTCTGTGACGATGATTTGCTGTCAGGTTTCTTTAATGCCTGGTGATAATTCCCATTGCTGGAATTATTGTTGTCAGTGTCTGATTCAGTTAAGCTTCTATTCAGCAATTCTAATAACATCACCCACATTTAGGGGATGTGAATGTCCTCTGGGCAGGGGGGACTACAGTAAGAGTTGCCAACCCATGTCTAAGTTTCTAAGGCAAACCTTTTAAATGTCATGAATAAAAACTTAGAGAAAACATTTGAGACAATTTACTCCCTTGCCACAATAAAAATGTTCAACACTGTAAAAATGTACTGTGAAAATATGCAACAAATTTTGGGGAAATAAGTACATGCACATGCACACACTCACATTTATACAACCCAGTTTTCCCAAAGGTGATTAAGAAGAGTTGGATCTGCAAAGTCACAAAGCCCTCTAATACAAAAGAAGATTAATCACAAGTGAATGTTCCATTATTCTTCTTCATGAAGCCCAGACTAGCAAAGTGTGTTTGGGTATCTCTCAACTCAAATCCAACATGCAGAGTGGCCTCTAGAACTTCAGATGTTCAGAATTATACATACTTGATCTTGAAAGCATATACTTGATTGAAAAATATACCTGATCTTAGCAGGAAAAAATTTTGAAGTGTATACAAAGTGTAAGACATGACAGGGAATGTAAGAGAACGAAAAGCCTACTCTAGTCTAGCAGGAGGGATGAGACATACAGACAATTAAAATATAAATGAGAGTAAGTTAAGTGTTATAAGAGAGCAAAACAAACAATTGCATTTCACCAGAAGAGATGACAGTTAGTTGAGGTCAGGAGATGAGGAAAAGTTTAGAGAGGAGATAGAGCTTGAGGCAGTAGAAACACCAAAAGTAGGTATTACTATCCCCACTTTACTGTGAGGAAACTAAGACACAGAGGAGAGGTAAATAACTTACTGAAGATCAAACAACTAGTAGTTTGTGGAATGTGATGCAAATTCAGGCACTCTGGCTCTTGATGGAGGTCTTTGAACCATCATGACAAATTGTCTTGAAGGATGATAAAGTTTTCTACAGCTGAGGAAGGAGAAACGAGGGGTGTTTATGTCAGAGAGAACAAACAGAAAATGCCCAGTCAAGATTATCAGAAAACCTTATCCACACTGAAGAGGAAGGCAGGACTCTCACTTATCTGAAGTGAAGAAAGATGAAATATAAATTTATAGGCTGGACGGTTAGCTCAGTTGGTTAGAGCACCACATTGTAACACCAAGGTCAAGCGTTCGGATCCCCTTACTGGCCAGCACCCCCCCCCAAAAAAAAAAATTATAAAGATTGCTCAGTAGGGAAAGTATCTGTATTTAGATGGCATAAAACAAAAAAATAGCTCTTGAAGCAGAAAGGAAAAACTTATATCTCAGAAATCAAAAGAGAGAATTTTAGAAAGCAGCTTTGAAGAGTCATGCTGCTGCAGAAAGGTTGAGAAAGATAAGAGCAGAAATTGTGCAATTTTTGGGCCGGCCCGTGGCTCACTCGGGAGAGTGCGGTGCTGATAACACCAAGGCCCCGGGTTCGGATCCTATACAGGGATGGCCGGTTGGCTCGCTGCCTGAGCGTGGTGCTGACAACACCAAGCCAAGGGTTAAGATCCCCTTACCGGTCATCTTTAAAAAAAAAAAAAAAGAAAGAAAGAAATTGTGCAATTTGATCCGGGGATGAGCTGTCAACTACTGACCCTAGAGTGATTTAGATAAGGGACCCAAGACACGTGCCTCTTTGGCAAGGCTCAAAGAGCATGAGAAGAGATCTCCACCATGGTCAACACCAAAGAGAGCTGTTAAAGGGAAGGTAAAAGTCAAGGCAGGCATCTGCAATTCTGGCAAGACTGAGTTTTATTTGTTTATAAGGATTTGGAAGAACTAAAATATATATGTAAAGCTGGGATGAAAGTAAGAATAAAGAGAGAAACTAAAGTGGAAAGGTGAGGGCGAAATATTGATAGGGCAAGCAAGGTTCTGGAAGACTCAGAAAGGTAGGTCAAGATTAAGCTTGTTGAAGGGGGACATTTGCTGTTCAGATGGAGCGGGGTAAGAATAAAGAGAGAAACTAAAGTGGAAAGGTGAGGGCGAAATATTGATAGGGCAAGCAAGATTCTGGAAGACTCAGAAAGGTAGGTCAAGATTAAGCTTGTTGAAGGGGGACATTTGCTGTTCAGATGGAGCGGGGAGAGAAAGGAATGAGGTAAATCCTAAATCCAGTGGCTGTTCCCTGACTCAACACTGCTCTCTTTTAAATGAATATGGTCAAATCTGAATTATTCCATACCAATGACTCAACAAGATCTCTATATAGTAAGTGTTAGGTCATGTGTCTTTGAAATAGTCATTTATCTTTCAGTATTTTTGGTTTTTATTTGTCCAGTCATTTATCTTCTCTGGGTCTTTCATATTGCAACATTTAGCATTTCTCAAGTACTGGGAAGAAAAGGTCAGACATTTCACCAAGACTCTAAAAAACTGACATAGTCACCACTAAACCTGGAGAGGTGTTACTGTAAAATAATTTGATGTGCAAAACTAAAGCAAATAGGCTTGCTGAATTATAAAGGTTCTGTGAACTTCAGAGAAACGGGAATACACAGTCCACATATCTATTCTCAACATAAACATAAAAAAGAACCTTAATTATAAAAACTCCTTATTCTTTCTTCCTGCAATCTGGTTTTGGTCCTCAGATAAACCATCATCTTTGGTCATTTATTTGTATCAACATTACTTAACCCTTTTCAGTTCTGTTGTATTGTGTTGAAAGTTGTAGCAGTAAAATAGATCTGGCCTCACTTGATTATTGACCTGAAGTCTTTCTTCGATATTTGTTCTGGATGACTCCAGAACAAAGGTTTTGTTTTATGGTTGATAATGCACAATGGGTATCTGATAAATATTACAGGGATAGTGGATAAATATTACAGACACTTTACACACTGAAACATGCAATTTTCAAATTATGAACTTGTAAGATGGAAGAGCCAATACAACCATGACTATTAGTTGAGTTATATAAATGCATCTTTCACTTAACAGTAGAAAAAATAAATGTTAATTATAACTGAAATTTCCACTTCATTAAATGAGACATGGCCAATTTCCAGGCATCATCCATGACAGCAAACTCTCTGCCACTAGGACCCATCACATAAAGACTAGAATGCAGAAATCACTGCAATAATACTGTCAAGGTTTTTTTTTCTTTTAAGTTACAACACGCACAGTGTATCTCCTAATTGATTCTACAAGTTTTAACCATAAGACCCTGAATTGATGCTGCTTATGCTGCTATAAAAATGGCAGATGATAGTTAAGCTCCTCTTTAAAAGTAAATGTTGACTGAATGTAGACATCATACAGAGGTCCCCCCCTACCCCGCCTATTTAATGTATCCTGCCACATGCAGCAAACACCATCAAAAACGTGTATTATTCATCTCATCAACAGTCTACTATGCTTTTAGAGTCTGCTGTGTGTCTACATAATTATTTATTTGCACTTAACGGGTGGTCCTTTCAAAAGCCCTGGTTGCAGTACCCTAACGTACAACTGCACATGAATCACCACTCTTTCAGTCAATAAAGTGACTAAGTGAACCACAACCAGTCAGGAAATGCAAGCTGCTGAGATCACTGAACCATTTCTCTCCCCCATGGACCCAGGGAACTAATGTCTTACATTGAATTCCCACAACGGATTTTGAAATAAAGCACTGGGAAAAAACTTATAGTTGAGATATTTTTGTTGCTCATTAATGGACTAGACAGACCATGATGGGCTTAGAGCCATGGCAGATTCCCTCAGTGCAGCCACCCAAAAGACAGCCCAGTGGTTGAAGAGAAAAGGGGAGGCCGCCATATGCCAGGAATCACTGCAGTTTATTTCCAGTAATTTGTATCTCCAAAGAAAAAGGGCTGGTTCACACTTTTTACGACCACCTAAAATTGTTATATATTGAGATTTTAATGGATATTTTTTCTTCTCCTCCACCAACAGCAAATGTATTATTTCCAGTCTTAAAGCTGTTTCATATTTTAATCATTTTCAGTAAAAACCATTCTGAAAATCTTTATGCATGCCCTCGATGTATTAAACAAAGACTGTGTTAAGTCTGTAGGTGAAGAGAGCATGCTGTGCTCATCTTCAGGACTCTACTGCAATGTTGATTTCAAACAACACAATGTAACATTGATTGTCATTTGTCACCCAGGCCCCTCCTTACAAATTCAAATGCATCTCCCCAAATTTTTCAAACACTCCACCCCAAACTGTCCGTGCTCACGTTCCCCTGTGCACCTTTCTCTTCACATTTGAGCCTCTAAGCTACCTAATGAGGTACTGAGCAATGAGTGAGTCCCAGAGTTCCCTGAGATTTGAAGACATAACTGAGTATATTTTTCCCCATCCACGGAGCTCCTAGAGAAAAAAGATTATGCCTTTCATCCCCAGACTCAGCGTACAGTAAAAACTCAACACATATCTGTTCAACGAATGAATGCATGGGAATGAATTCTGATTGAAGCAACTAGAATTCAATACCAACTGCCCCTTACTCATGATGTGACTTGCAGCAAAGTCACTTCAACCTCTCTTATTTCCATATGTGTCAAATAGCAATAGTGAAATTTGTGTATATAGAAATCATCTGAGGAACATGTTAAAAAATACAGAAGCAGGCGGGAGGGGTGGGGGAGAAGGCATCTCTTCAGAGATTAATTAGCAGGCCTAGAGTGAGTCCTAAGAATCTATTTTTAACCAAGTTGACCAGGTAAAGCCAAAACAGGTGGTGCAGGAGCCACACCTTAAAACACAGATGCATAGTTTGCAGCTGACATTGAATCGGCTGATACTTTTGCATCATCTGTAAAACCTGAAACATGAAAATCCCAAGACCAGCATGATTACTGCTGGTTACAAAGCTAAAAATAAGCACAACAGAAAACCTAACTGGTTCTAACCTAAAGCAGAAGGTGCACAGAACAGGGTGGTGTGTCCACCCCAGTGAAATCTCATCAACTATTAGCACATAACACCTTCACTATCAGAGCCACAAATAAAGTAGAATGATCAGGAATTATGCTCCCTATCAGCAACCCCCAGCAGCCAGTCGCCCCCGCCATCCCTCCCCACCTCTCCTACCACCCCCTCTCGTTGGTGCCATAATTTAGCCACAGAGCGGGCAAGACACAAGCAGCCTGTATGGAAGAGCAAGGATCCGGACCCAAGAGCAGTTTTCTCAGTCGCAGAGACTTCCCCCAAGCCTATACCAGGCCGTGGGCAGTCCCTTGTTGCCCCAGCAACTTCTGTCACTGGTGGAGGAAACATGCTACTTGGCTCTGAAAGCTCCCTTCTTACATAATGTGAGGCTTCGATTGTTGTTCAAGGTTTACAGGCTGCCCTGCGAGTCAACAGTGTTTTCAAAAGCATCCATTTTATGTAATTAGAGTTCACGTTTCAGAAAACAGGTTTTTCTCTTAGTTCAAATGGAACTTTGACGGCTTGCCAGCAAATTTTGAATCCTGATCCAATATAGCCTGAAAAAAAGCACAGGGGTGATGGGGTCGCAGGCTACATCCAGCCATGTGACCTGCAGCGGGGAAGGAAGTAAGCCTCAGCAAACTCAGCCCAGCCTACGGAAGAAAGAGTGGTAGGAAGTTGTTAAGAGCATTAAGTGGAATATTTGCAGTAAAGGACACACAGTAGGTATCCAGTAAGTTTTTGCTTACCTTTCTTTACCTAAAACCAAGTCTCAGCTCTGTTCATGTGTAATAGAGAGTGACCCTGAATTTCAAGATTAAACAAAATAGAGGTGGGATAAATTACTGTATTCAAAACTGGCAAACAAATTGATTCAATTATAATAAAAATAATCACTTTCTTTAACATTGAAATCCTAGGTTAGAACCTGCTATATCCATTATATGATCTGTAGATTCTAGGAGCAAGTAAATGTTTCTAAATCTTAACAGTGATAAAAACAGACATCACACATTGGTAAACAATGAAAGCCAACCAGGAATACCAAGTGACTAGGTGAGTCCAGTATACATGGAATAACACTTCCAGGGAACAATCAAAAGGAAAAACACACCTTAAAATGCGTTTTAAGTTCCAAGGGAGACTCCATTTAAAGCAAACACAGGAGAATGAGTCTTTTCCAATTTATGTTTCCACCTTACTTGCTGTAGGTTGGAACAAGGTTGTGGCAAAGACTCATGCACCATGCTGTGTCCTGCCCAGTTCTCCAGTTTGTGGTTCAATAACAATTTTTAAATTGAAATATCAGTTAACCTTTTCCCTAAAAATATTTTATTTTCCATCCACAGCTATAAAATCATATATCCAAACACAAATTAAAGGAAAAGAGTTATCAGATATCCATCCTCAATCTTAGCATCAAATTCAGGCCAGAAATCAGCCACCACTATTTTTTCCTATAGGCTTAGAGAAAGCAAGTCAAGAACTCAGGAGCGGTTTTCTTGGGATTGGGGAGCCACTAGGGAATGTGGCATATATTCTCAGCCACACCATTATCACATTGGTACTCAGCCTGCCAACCAAGTGCTAAATACCATCCCAAATGAGGAACTTATAATCAAGCACCAATTTAATGCCTCATTGAGTCTCTCTTGGGATGTTCATGCCACACAATAACATCCAAGTCACTCTCCTTAGAGTACATGCTTTACTGAACCTGAATCTTAAAACAGTATCTGTTCCAATTGGGCTTGGGTCTCACCACAGCCACTAACTAGCTGCTTACATTAAACGAGCCACTTTTAACTCCCTAGCATTGGTTATTTCATTTGTAACATAAGTGATTAGAATTGTATCCCTTAAGTCTATAGTGTTTAGTCTTTACACAAACATGCAATAGTGTAATAATGTATATGTTTAATTAGATCATACTGAGCACCCAAATCTCCTTGCTCATTTATTTCAGAAATGACACAAACGTGCAGGCACTGTGCTGGATACAGGGCACCCAGCGGGAACAAGGTCGACCCTGACTTTTCATAGATCTTTCCAGCCTAGTTTGTAGGAAAACTATGCCTCTTAAAAAGGTCAGAGGTAACAGAACAAATGCTAGCCTGTGGGTTGAATTCTGACAGTGTGGCTCAAACAATTTTAACAAGTCAATGACAACAGAAAGTCAATCTATTTTGCAAAAGTAAGTAGAAAATACATAGGTCCCAAATCTTTCCTAATGAGACTTTCTGGGCTCTCGTTGGGATGTCCTTCAAAGTTTTTGTGCACTGTCTGAGATATAGACCAAGGTAGAAGCTGCTGAAAAGCAGGGTGCTGGAAGGCAAGAGTGGGAAGTCACAGTGACACCAGATAAATGAGGAACATGTGAAACCTCAGATACCTATAAAGGAACACCTCCAGATTCACTTAATCGGGCATAAACTTCTTCTGATTAGTAGACCAAGTGTTCCACCCTGTGTACTCAACCCATGTCTCCTATATGTGGGGTGTCTGGAGTTTTAGTTCCCTGTCTATAAAACTGTACTCTGGTCTGTGGGACATTGCTAAATGGAATATACCAGCGACAGCGTGAGTCTTAAGCAATCCTGAAGTTGCAAAAGGTGTATTTGAGGAGAGGCATACTGTCTTAACATGAAACTCAAAGGCAACCACATTACCAAATTAAAACAGAAGGTGGAAGTGTTAGAGAGGTATTTCACATGAAAAAATTTATCTGACTTATACAAGCTTACAAAACTCGGCCTCAGTGAAGATTAAGTTTTCCAACACTCAAGCCCACAACCGACCTTGCATGCCCCTCCCCAACTTCCTACCCTGTAACACTGTCAAGAGTGGTGGGGTACAAATTACAACAGTTCCTGATTGACACTAGGCATCCCATGTGGGGCAAGAGATTTCGAAACACACAGCAGCTTCAGCTTGGCACAGGTACCACAGATTCCATACAACTCTCAGATGGGAAGCAAAGTATAGAATAAAAAGCTTGGAAGATAATAGTAAGTTATGACTCATGAGCCCGTTTTAATGGGGAAAATCCTAGCGAACTTACTGTATTAAATAGGTAGATTATTTTACTATGTCATTAACATGAGACAGAAGGACCTTTAGATTAAATTGAGCCAATAAGAAAAAGACTCTTTGTTAGAACGGCATCCCCTCGCCCTTGGGATCCTAAACCTTCCCTCACACCTCTGCACTTACAAGATTTCTTCTGTAAAATAAAGGGATTAAGCTACTTCATCTCCAAACTTTCATGTATCTGTAAACACTAATACAATAAATACCAATATGGAAAAATGTGCAGGTCCAACACTGTTTACACGTTAGGATCAGTAGGTCCAAAAAGATACATGACATGAATAAAACACTGCTGGTTAGAATAAATTATCATGTAACATGAAGAAAAAAAAAATCAAAGTTATACCTTCAGTCACTTGTAAGACTAAAAAGTAGCAGAGGGTAAACTGAAATGACCCCAAGACCACCCACAAGAAAGAGAACGTCTACCAAGATAAAGATCAGTATCAGAGCACTGTTACTGCCTTTGGGGTCAAATGAAATAGGCTGCCCAACATGGTATCTACTGAAATGAGGATATCCAACACCAATAGTGCTTTAAGATTTACTCTCTCCATTTTCATATCGGGCTTCTTTTTCTCACTTAAACATAAAATGTCTCAAGCATCAGATATAGTAAAATTTCAATATTCTAGATCACGTGGTTCACAGTTTATAGTGACTCAAGGATGAGATCTGCAATTCCTGCCAAATTAAAATTTGAGAAATAAACGTGGTTATTCAAAAATTTAATTGGGTACTTCATTACATACTGAAGATCTATTGCACACTGAATTTTTTAACTGACTTACTTTGCATTACTTATTCACAGACTTACTCCACTGAAACATAGCTTTGAAAGTAGCAGAACTGCACTTCTGAAAAAAACTATGCTAAAATCTGAACCATCCTCTAAATCCTGCAAAACTGGCCCCCTTTACTTGGAATTAGTGAAACTTGGACTGTCACAGGTGATTGATTATAATAGATTCATAGGATTTCCAAGTCAAGCCTTCCCAGCTCCCCCAGTAGCTCTGACATCATGAGACCTTTTGCACCAGGAGAAATATTCCCTGCAGCCAAGAGGAAGGCCAAGGTCAAAGAGATAAACAGTACTCAACAGCAGCGTGAAGGCACATTTGCTAAATGCCCACTCTTGTATCTCTGCAATGCAAGCAGCCTGCTTGGGGAGGAAAGGGCACTTTTAAATGAACACAAAGGAGGAATTACAAATATTTTAGCAGAAATTTGCTTTTGCAATTACAAGTAAATGAGAACTAACTGCTTAAAATAAGAGAACCTGCTTATGATTCTTTCACAAATTAATTATGCCAATTTGTCATAATCACACTCATTTGCATGTAAGATGCTAAAGTCCTCCTAGTTTCTTCTGAGGGAAAAAAAGTTTTTTTGCTTATGATTCTTTCACAAATTAATTATGCCAATTTGTCATAATCACACTCATTTGCATGTTAAGATGCTAAAGTCCTCCTAGTTTCTTCTGAGGGAAAAAAAGTTTTTTCCCTTAAAGACCCAGTCTAGTTCAAATTACAAAAACTCTCAACTTCAGTACAAATGAAGATTTGCAAATTGAACACATCATAAAACTATCAACATGCAAATTCTACTTATAAAGCTTTTTAAAGATAGCTATGTACATCTTCTGCATAACACAAATAAAAAACACCAGATAAAGTAATTAGTGTTGAAGAATTTTTCTGTTCTATAAAACTCCTGAATGTGTTAGTGGTTTCATGACTGGTGAATAAAATGCATGTAAATACACTAATAATGAAAGTATTTCAACTTTCCCTTGACCAGACTTCAGTTTGTAATCCCACAGGTGTTGGTGTGCCCACAGATGGTGATCAAAGCAACTCAGACTTCTCAGTTTGGTATTCAAGGGTCTCCATGATTTAGAGGGTAGTTCTGAGAGATATGGATTATTTTGAGAGATGGCGAAGGGGCTCGATTACTCAGAATTCCATCAAGACTATCAGGAGAAAATAAAGAACAAAGTGGGAAACTTAATATGGCCCTTTCTTCTAGAGAAGGGGTTGGTAAATTGGGCTGCCTGCTTGTTTAAAAAAAAAAAAGTTTTATTGGAACATGATTATGGCCATTCACTGAATACTGTCTATAAGTGCTTTCACACTGCAAGAGCAGAGTTGAGTAGTTGCGACACAAACTGTGCTGCTGGCAAAATCTAAAATATTTACTCTCTGGTCCTTTAAGTAAAAGCTTGCTGACCCCTGTCTAGAGACTTAGATGAACACACTTAAACCAGTGACTCAGTTCTTATGATCAGATGAGGGTGTGATTCAAGTCTAAAGGATGGTATGAAGACTAATCAGGTACTTTTTTGGTTTGCAACAATATCATCAGTGAAAAAGAATGTCACGTAGGAATGTTTAGGGATGTTTTAAGAGTGAGAAACAAGATAAGTCTTTTCTCTCTCTCTCAAATCACTTATCTGCCTGCCTGAGAGCAAAGAGACTTCTTAGGTCATAGTAGAAACACAAAACTTATAGGATCAAAAACTCTGGACAAGTCATTTAACCTCCCCAGGAGGCATGGTGCTACAGCACAAAATCTCAAAGACCAGCACCAAAAACCCTGTTTAGGTTTCCAGCAAGAGTCCCATCCTTCTCTGCTGCATGGCACAGTGAGTCACTTCTGTGGGTCTGTTTTTTTCCCAAGCACAAAATGGGCATAATACCTTTTTGTGAGAGAGGATTTATGAAAATTAAATAAGACTATAAAGATTTCGATGCTCCTCTTGAGCAAGTGATGTGGTCTTGTGGCACCCTTCTGATAATATCATGCCCGGCCTTCCCTGAAGTTAAAATTCTTATCTTTGTGATATTCCCATAATATCAACAATAACTCAGTGGTAAAAGTGAAGCTAAAGAAAACACCGCCATTTCTTATCGATAAATTAGCTTACTGCCCAGACAGAGCTTCCCTGTAATTCTCCTCAGACCTGTCTCTCTCATCTTCAAGCCCCACCTAAGCTCCTCTGCCCATGACTTCCTCCAAAGATTCGTGGGGATGCTCAATTCAGGCTTCTTGCTCTTTCTGAGAGACCCATCCACTTGCACAGTTTCAACAATCTTCTTGGATGCTGAGGATTCTTTTGTTGATGTTCTCCAGCCCACCGACTGTTCTTTCCTGAGCTTCAGACTCATGCACACAGTGAATACCACTAACCCAACATGGATGTCCCCGTCCGGCACTTCAAACTCAAGATTTCCTTAAGTGAGCTTATCACTATCTATCTCACCTACCCGCACCCATTCCTTTTCCCATGTTCCCATCCAAGAGACTTGAACCACCATCCATCCCATTGCCCAGTCAGAAATGCAGGGGTCTTTCCAAACCAACCTGCACCACCACACTGCTACTCTCACGTACAACTGCTTATATGTTCCACTTGAAATGTGTTTATAACCCCACTGCTAAGTGCTGGAGGACAAAATATGAGCTAATGCGTGTCTTGTATGTACTTTCAAGAAAGCTTTTGTTCTTCCCTGCTTCTTGCTGTTGGGCAAAGACGGCTGGAGCTCCAGCAGCTATTTTGGACAAGGACAGAAATCGGAGGATGGAAGGGCTGAGAGTCTAGAATCTTGATCACACCACTGAACTGCCAGTCATGGAGCCCATCTCTGGAATTGTATATAAGAGAGAATTAAACTTCTCTGTCACTTAAGCCATTATAATTTTAAATTTTCTGTTCTATACAGTCAAACCTAATTTAAACAGAGTAGATTTCTCAAAATCAATCTTCAGACACCAAAAACTCAGGTTAAAATATCTCTCTACATTTGGTAATAATAAATCATGATATCACCCCACAATCATCTCTCAATTGTTAGTGTTCAGAGTATATCACATGAAAATACCAATGGATTCTCCACACAAAATATGTACTGATACTGTAAAAAATAAACAGTAACAAAAAAAATTAGGTTGATTTTTAATAGTCACTGTAAAGTCAATGCAGAGAATTTCAGAAAATAGTTAAAGAACCTTTAAAATGCAAAGTTTTTGGAGGAGTCCTATCAAAAAATAAAGTGCAGGGCCGGCCCGGTGGCGCACTGCTATAGTGCGCTGCTTGGGAAGTGCGGCAGCGCCCCCGCCGGGGGGTCGGGTCCCACCTACAGACCGGGTCCCCCCCCCTCGCG
>NW_007728764.1:223311-232153 GCF_000696425.1 Galeopterus variegatus | reverse complement strand
TACAGACCGGTTCCCGCTCACTGGCTGAGCGAGGCGCGGGAGCAACACCGAGGGCTGAGATCCCGTTGCCGGTCCCAGTCCGGTACGGGGGCGACACTGAGGGTTGCGATCCATTGCCGGACACGGAAAAAAATAAAAAAAATTAAAAAATTAAAAAAAATAAAGTGCAAAGTTTTTATAAAGAACAAAGTGACTTTTTATAGTCAAGTGGAACACACATCAAGTTAAAACAGAAGGTGTATTTTAGTATAGGTGGACAAAACAGCACCAGCAAGAGTGAGTCTCCGCAATAAGTAAAAATAAAAGGGAATCCTGAAAACATTAGAATGAGAAGCCTTGGGGATGATCAAGAAAAGATTTCGATCAAGGTGACAGTTGAAGAAAAATTAACAAAGTAGGAAAGTGCAAAGCAAGCAAAGATATAGAAATGTTAGTATAGGGGGGAAAACCATTTATAGAAAACATAACAGAGTCTAAATTGAAGTTTAAAAAAGGTGAAGGGGTTGTGTGTAGCAAATGTTTTTAATTAGGGTTAAAAAAAATGTATGCTGGGAAACTGCCTTAGCATTGATTGAATATGACTCAAAAGGTCTTGTGGAAGTGGTAACTGCATTTGGCTTTTCAAATTCCTTATCAGTTAATCACATCCATCTAGACTTTTTGCTGGCCCCAGAGCTCAGGAGGGAACTGCCATGCAGAAGGCCCTGAACACTGCAATCCAAGGAGATAAAAACCCTGACTCAGTGCTATTGGCATGCACAAGAGAAGAGCAGATGGCTTCTCACCTTTGAATCTTCTTCTGGGTAAAAGCAAGCAGGTTGCAGGAAGACTGACATTTACGGCACCCCACACAGGTCAGACCCGCCAAAAGGCGAATCAACGCGCAAGGCCAGGCATGGTCCCTGCATCGATCGGGTCATGCAGGCACAAGGTAAAGGTGTCTCAGCTGACAAGGGCCCTGGAAAGTGCAAGTTAGAGATCCCCAAAAATAAAATAGTGCCTCCACAATACAAAAAAGAAGACCTCCAGATTTTAATAAATAAGTGTTTGTCTACAGTAATAGCTATGCCAATTAGCTTCTACAACTCAACACATTTATAATTATGCAAATTATAATTACGCAAATTTATTTTGAGATGCAAGCGTGTGTTAATGTGTACTATGACGTGGAGCAAGGCCTCCATAATTAAGAGATGCTGCAGCCCAGGAAACGATGGTGTATGAAGGGAAAAGGAAGTCAAGGGGCCCTAAAACAGGTGCACTAGTATATAAAAATGCTTTACAAGCTATAAAAAAGCATAATTGCAATGTGACGTATTTTTTTCAAGAGATTACAGTGTTGAGTCATTCTGTGCCATCATGTTTAATGTGGGCACCCATAAAACATGCTTGTTTTAGGACACAGTGCTACATTGCAGGCTGGAAGTCATTCACAGTCTACAGCAGAAGACATTGCCTCTCATCCCCGAGTCTGAAAAAACACTGTGGTGTATGAACTTGGTTTAATTAATCCTCAAGTTTATGCAATGAACTGTCTTATGGTGATGATTATTAATACCATTATACCCCTGAGTAATGTCCAATTTGAGCTGAAACATATTTTTCAATGGTTCTGCTGCAGTGGCCACTCCATTTAAATTAACACGGCATAGACCACTCTAGAATTAATGCCACATATATACCAACATTTGAGGGAAAAAAATTAATCACAATAGCCTCATCCAGCACACACTGAAACAGCATGATACAAAAAACTAAAAAGAAAATCTATATTTTAAAGTATGACATAATTGTTTTCAAATCAAATGAATAGATTGAGCTCATGACAGAATCTGCTCCAGATAATGGACACTGGACGTGAAATAAGTCCTTGAGTGGCAATAGTTTACAACCACTGGGCTAAGTTTAAGGGTGACAAAGAGATTTTTGCATTTATAGCTGGAGTGTGAATTCTGACAATATGACTACAGGCAGCCATCTAAAATATATTTACTAGAATACTGACTAGCATGAAATCATCTGTCTACTATCCCAGATCTGGAATATTCAAATGTTTAAATTGAAATAATCATAAGCAACTGAGAATAAGACAGAGGAAGCCTGATAACTCTGAGGCTATTGGCCAGCCCAGGCCTATGACAGCTTCATGGTGGTCTGGAATACAAAGAGATTCATGATTTCTCTGATCATCAATGCCTGTTCCAGGAAAGAGGGGGGCACTGCTAAAGAGACCACAAATATGCTAAATGTTTTCCAAATCCTCTACAATACATTTATTCCCTGATTGTCGTAACATGATGTCGACGGATTTTTTAAGTTAGACGTGGGACAAGAATTTACATATAAAATGCCAGAGCACTGATATGGCATATTTCATTCCTGCCATCGTCTCATACTGAAAGAAGTACAATTTCTTAAGTCCAACTGAGAGGTCATGCCACAAGAGGCAGGTTTAAGTGCAGCCCAGGAACTTTATAGGCCACATCAATGTTGATTTCCAACCACTGGCACCTTTTAAAGAACCAGCATTTGTGGTGAGAGTTACAACTTTGAATCAGTCTCAAAGTCTGCAAGTGTACCAAAAATATGTCCATTGGGCAGTTTGGTATTCAATCGATTTTTTCCATAGCTGAATGAAGGTCTGATAACATTTATGGTTTTCAATCCTCTAAACCAAATGAAAACATCACAATAACAGTGTGGACATGTATGAAGTTGGGATCCACATCCTGTATAGAACTTTTAAGGCACTTTCTCACTTTTTGGGAACCCGGGTCAAAAAGCCCTGAAATCCAGTGGCCAGTACTTTGTATGTTCAGAACTTTAATCTAAGTGAGAACCCAACATTCAGAAATCCAAATGACTTTTACAAGGTCATACAAGATAACTGACAGAAGATACACGAATTCTTAATGGTCAAAGAATCCAGATCCACAGAGGCTAAGGAAGAGCAAAAATGCAACCTTCTGAAAGACCTTTTACAGAAGCATTTGTAAAGCAAATTGGGAAAATGGACAGTTAGAGAAGGAGGCCCCTCCAGATTTCTCCAAGTTACAAATACCCTTATAAATAAGCTTGTATGGAGTCACAAAGATGTGAGCTGACCGAAAGTATAGCACCATTTTTCTAATAATGAGTTGCATTTTAAACGTTTGAATTAGATAGCAATAATTGAAATAACAACTAGGGTCCCATTTTAAATCTAAAACTCCCCTTCTCAAGTTTACCAGCTTGCACATTGGTTGGTTGCTGGTCCCTGAGTTTCTTTCTTCCCCTTCCATGCAACAATGGTATGCACTGGAAAGTTCTGGGCACCCTGGCTCTGCTCTGTCTGTTGGTATTTCATGCTTTGACGAAATACCTCCTGGCTTCCCAATGCCAATCTGCGGGTTCATTTTTCAACCTGGTTTTCATGACTGTCACGGCCCCTGGGATCTAGAATCTCTACCTTTCCAAAGGTACTTTACAGGGAGCATTCTGTTCTGGTTACAGGGAGTGTTCTGTTCTTGCCACAACTGTCCTCCTAAGAGGCCAAACCCATCCCCTAGGACAGCTAGGACAACACCCTCGAGTAGGATGGGGCTCTCATGAAGGCTTCTCCAGGAATTCTAGAAAATTCTAGAAAATAGACTTCTTGATACTTATCTCTGTCCATACATTTCATTGACATTATTCAACTTACTAGTAATTCATTACTGTCTCCTGTTTTACATTTTGCCTCCATAAAAGCGTGTGTGTTAACAAGCTCAGGCATTACACAGACATGGTTTTGAATCCTGGTGCATCTGTTTAACACCTTGGTTTATCCTGACCATGTATTTATTCACTCCGACCTCAATTTCTTCTCCCATCTCTCTTGTTTTCTTCTTCCCTCCCTTATCTTTCTCTGTTTTTTTCTTCCTCCACTCCAGCAATTTCTCTCTGTATTTTTTTTTTTTTTATAGTGAGACAAACAGTAAAGAACAAGGAGATTCACTGCCTAGAGAAAAAAAGTAATTTTCTATGCAGAGCCTAATAATTTTTAAAGGCCTATAAAATTATAAAAAATGATCATTAACCTTAGAATCTCATATAATAAATTGCCATGGTGAGAATGTTTATTTTAAAATGGAATTAATCATGGAAACAAAGTAGTATTTATAGGCTTGGTCTCCTGAATACAAATATATCATATATCTGGCATTTAGATTTAGCGTTTATAAAATGTCTGTTAACCACTAGGATATAGTAATGAATCAAACAGTATTAACAGACTAGCTCTAGTAAAATAAAATAGTGTAATAATAACATAAACTCCATCTTCAAAATGGGAGACAGAAAAAATAATTCTTAACAGAATTTATTTGATAGCCACTACAGAAAATTTAAAAAGCCCTAGTTCAACATATACTTTTAAGTACCTTTTTAAAAACTATAATTATAATATCATCATTGTACATAATGTAAATGTATATTCAATGCCTACACTTCTATCATTTAGGTTAAAATATGCATTTTCCTGATACTGGACAATGCTATTATGTTGTATTCATGTTTCAGGTTCAATACAATTTTTTTCTGTACATGCGAATCAAACAAAAAAGTGACACTACACAAAATCCAGTCTGAAGTTAAAGTAGATTGATCAGTCATAATCATAAATCCAGTTATAGCAGCATGGGCTAAATTTCTTGTTTAAAAACACACACACACACACAATGTTGGACAAACCTTTCACTTAATTATTCTGTCCTCCAGTATTTGGGAAATGTATAATGCCTATCTTCTACTCAAAAGTGTGTATATTGGAAATACTTATATTTTGATGTATAAATTCTCACCGAATTTAAAGTTATCTCCCAATATTTGAGAAACTAAAATATCAATTAGAAATCTTCAACCCTGTTTTATAGTTTACAATGTGAGGATATATGTGCAAAGAATTAACTTTACCCAATTTCACATAGTACCCAGAACATATTGCACTTGAAAAATTGACCCTGATGAACGTTTGGCAAGAGCTACTACAGCACTTTGTTCTCTGCTAGCAGTGGATAGATATTCATTGAGGACCACGGTGCAGGGTGTTGGAGATACAGCCATGCATGAGACAGCCTGGGTCCTGGTAGCATAGACTTCATATTAGACTAGTAAGGGAAATGGTTAGAGTCACACATAAATAAGACAGGTTCACCAACAATAGGATATGAGAAGACATAGTCCACAAATAAGAGAAACCCATAAACACAGTAATTACGATGTGTTGTAAATGCCATAAAGGAAACAAATATCTAGATTAGAGCAAGGAGGGGATGGCAGGTTCAACGACCCCTTACTGAGAGGTTACTATGTTTCTGGCAATTCCTTACAACAGCATGAGGTAGACATCTCTAGTGTCAAGGTCAATACAAGGTAACTGAAGAGGGTTAGACGGACTAGCCGAGGCCAAGGAATATATATAAATAAAGGATGAAACAAGGATTTAAGTCTAGGTGGGGTTATCATCATGTGCTTTCATTACCCACCACGTGGACATGCTGGAGACAGCATACTACAGGTGTTCCAGAATGTTCTCTCCCTTTATACACATGATCTGCTCTCATACCCACATTCTAAGAGAGGCAAAGACTTACGGGATGGGAGGGCTTATAAAAACATCGTTTTACAAGCACATGTTCACTTAAAGATATGTCTCCCCACACAAAAAAATCCTTCAGAAAAGAAAAAATGCCTGTTTTTTTTTTAACTGACTTGATTTTTTGACTTCCACTTGACAAAGCAAACTGAGTATGTACTATTACCAGTAACAATGGCCATTTTTTGTTGTTGAAAGTTATAATGCAAAGCATCATACATTCTTTAGATGGATTATTAATACGTATAATGATACAACAAATATACTTGACAATCATTTAACCTCCCTTATATTAAATGAGAAATCCTGACTTGGGCGTTTATTAAGAGACAAAGCTATGAGGCTAAGGTAGATACACGTTATTAATTTGTGCAAACCCAGAGAATGTAACCAAGAGTGAACCCTAATGTAAACTATGGACTTTGGCTGATCACGATGTGCCCATGTAGGTTCATCAGTTGTAACAAATGTACCACTCTGGTGGGGGATGTTGATAATGGGGGAGGCTACGCATTTGTGGGGGCTCAGGGGGCATATGGGAATTCTGTACTTTGTGCTCAATTTTGTGGTGAGCTTAAAACTGGTCTAAAAAATAAAGTCTATTAAAAAGAGAGAGAGGGGGACAAAACCACAGGATCATTCTCACCCCTACTCACGCACACAAAAACTTCTACCATTCCTTGCCTTTTATTAATAACTCAGTCATTAATAATATTTAAAAGAAAAAGGGACTACACACTCACTGTAGTTGACATTGATCGCTAAATCCATTAACCGTGCATCCACCTTAGGCTAAGGCACAGCAGAACAATACAGCACAATTTTACTCCTTTCTCCATCAATCAAGAAAACATACAGGATGGGAGTGAATGAGAGGTGTTTTAGGGATATCCACTTACCTTTAAAAGGGGATACCCTTTGCATTTTGCAGAGACACAGTGTGGCAATATCTCAGTTAAGAGCCCCTGGTTTAATCTTTTTTTTTAAAAAAAAAAAGCTTAATTCTGAGTCTCAGAAAACTCCAAGTTTGTGCACTGGCTCCATTCCTTGTCCTCAAATCCTGCAGCTCTCCTTTGGAGTCTCTGTTTTGCCTTTGTGAACTGTCCCATAGATTGACCCCCACCCAGGGCAGTCAAGGGGACTGGAGGAGGATATCGTGGGACAGCCGTGGTGGTGCCTGCTGACTCCACTCCAGTTCCTGCAGAGCTGACTCCACTCCAGTTCCTGCAGAGAACTATGAACGCTTCAGGGCCTCCTTCATTTCCAACAAATGCAGCTAATGTAAAGCACTTATTTAAAGAAGTCAAAGAAAAGTTACTCAGACTGGAAGCAACAAATTATATTTTTTATTGATTGGAATGCTTTCAGCAAATTAAAAGCATAGAACATGATGGACCAAGACGGCCTGAGTCACACAGACTGTGTGACCTGTTATTTATTTCTCTGTGCCTCCCCCATTTGTACAATGGGATGACAATAGTACCTACCTCATCCATTTGGTGTATTTTAAAGTGTTTTTTCTATTTGTTTCCCAGAGGTTGGCCAGTACAGGAATCAAACCTTGGACCTTGCTGTTATCAGCACCGTCCTGTCAACAACTGAGTGAACCAGCCAGCCCCATGTGGTGTGTTTTAAAATGCCAGTCTTTGTAAAGCTTGAACACTGCCTGCTTGGCACATGGTAAGCACTATGTGAGCCTCTGTTCAATAGACTAATAGGTTTTCTTTTGCAGTATTACAGTTAAAAGAGATTATAAAATAAATCTTTGTCCAGTTTCATCTTCTCTGTAATGATGGTTTTATGTTATCAACTTAGAATTAAAAGCACAACAATCCAGACTTTTTTTTTTTTTTTTAGTAGGATGTCTTAGTCCATTCCTGCTATGACAAAATACCTTAGACTGGGTAATTTAGAAATAATAGAAATTTATTTCTCACAGTTCTGGAGTCTGGCAGGTCCAAGATCAAGGACAAAAGGGGACTAGGACATTCCTTTCAACCTCTTTAACAAGGGAACTAATCCCATTCATGAGAGCAGAGCACTCACAACTTAACCACTTCCCAAAAGGCCCACCTCCCTTTTTTTTTTTGGCTGGCCGCTACAGGGCCCGAAAGCCCATCTCTTAATAACATTTGGTATTAGGTTCCAACATATGAATTTGAGGGACACTTACATTCCACACCATAACACAGGGTCATTTTTTAATTACATCTCTATAAACAGTTCAGACTACAGAACTACAGACAAATGAAGAGAAAAAGCAAAACCACCACCTGGGTTTGACATTTCCAAAGGCTCCACTATGGCAGTTACCAGTAAGAAGGATTTTGAATTAGTACAAATTCACAGATTTTGGGGGGAATCCAGACTAGGAGAGTTTTACTTCACTAATTGAAGCTTGGGTCTTCAAGTGTGAAAGGACATTATCAGATGCAAACATGCCACACATATCCGAATTCCTAACTGGGTCCTAACTAGGATCAGCTCTACTTTGCAAAGTTCTGGAAGAAAGATTGATGGCCTAGGCTATCTAACCAAGAATGTCCACATCCTTGGGACAATGACACTTAGACCCCAGGGTCAACAAATATACGGCCTTCTGTTACATGTACTACCACTGACCTATTTTATTTGGACCCTGAGTTTGGTGACTCACCAAACTCATACCAAGGAGGTATGTGGCTTTACTCCCCAGCTCCTTTATATATACCATCTACTGGAAGAACCAAGCTAAACTGACTTCTTATATGGCTAAAATGAGTGAGCACTAAACCGATTCTCCTTTCCTACCTCTATATAAGAGAGCCGGGCAGTCTTCATTGGAGTGGAAACATATTAAAAGTTTACCAAAAATAACCATTGGTGAATAGAAAATAGGGGATGAATAGCTGACACTCAGAAAAGGAATTTCCACATATTCTTTGAAAACTCATGAAGTTGTATCAATATTGAAATATAATTCATAATGAGTCATGTTTAAACAGTCATACATTAACACCGAGATCAAGGGTTCGGATCCCTGTACCGGCCAGCTGCCAATAAATAAATAAATATAAAAATAAATAGTCATACAACTTATGCCACACATCAGATATTTATCAAAAATTATGAACAGTTCATGGGTGCTGGAAAAGACAAACTAGAGGAGAAAGAGACAGTGGAGATTAAAAAAAAATAGGTGGGTCAAGGTCGGCTCTGAACCAGCTGGGGCTACTCTTCAGTACCTTC
>NW_007728764.1:205408-221873 GCF_000696425.1 Galeopterus variegatus | reverse complement strand
AAGTCCAACCATACAGATTTAGGAAGTCTTCCTTCTTCAAAATGAAAAATATCCAAGTTGCTAATGTTAAGCACAGACCCTTAGTTTAAGTCTATATTTAAATTCAGAAAAGCATTCCAGATGAGCTCAAGGAGAATTCTTTAGGCCCCTAACCTGATGGCCTTATCAGTTTTCCTTAGGACACTCCAGGAAGAATTCCTGGTTGTTTACTGCAGGGGTGGACTGGAAGATTCCATTAGTAAGCTTTCAAAGTCTACAGAAAAAACCCAGCTTTTGAAGATTCCAGGGGAATTACACAGTAGCACAGCAGCTTTTTTGATATGCAGAATTGTGATTTATTTGCACCAAGACTGCCTATTAAAAAAATTATAAAGATATGGGTCTAATTAAAAGTGCATTATTTGCCATATTTGAATGACTCAGCTTTTAGATATCAGAGTATTGATATAAATCATTAATTCCTATGGAATATTTCTGGCTTTTTTTTTCAACAATGACATAAAAACTAAACTCTTAGGACATGCTCTCAGGACACAACCAGGAGCCATTTAACTATATAAGAGACAACATCAACAGAATGAGCACATTAATTCCCATTTACCAGCCAGAAAACTGCCCAAGATCCCCCAACAAATGTAAACACTGGTCTAAATGCATGTAATAACCATTTTTGCTTTTCTCCCCTAAGGTTGAATAGTCTTGAAGACTAATGCCTTGAGCAATTACTCTGTGCCAAGTACTGTCTGAAGTTCTAGGAAAACAAAAATCAGGCGGACAGGGTTCCTACATCCACGGAGTTTCTCTAAAAGATCAAGAAACAATCATCCATTACAGATGACGTAGTGAAAAATCAGACTGGAAGGTGAAGTTAGAGAAATGATAAGAGATTGGTTACCATGTTTGTTCTAAATTTGCTGAGATTTAAAAAAAAAAAAAAAAAACCCAACACGATGATGGTCCAGAGTCCCAGCTACATTCATAAGCTATTTGCAATTAACGAGTCAAAAGAAACCAGCATTTTAGGGCAAAAGTGATATCCACAACTGACTAGATATATAAGGAAATAAAATTCCTATGAAAAACATCAGTGAAAAAGCAAACTGTTATCAATGTTAGCATTGCAAACCCACCTAGCCCACGAAGACACTCTGGATATTAACATTTCCAAAGAAGACTTTAGCAAAATAAAATGTTTTCTCTGTATAGAGACACCCTTCCATTGTACGTCACATGAGATTTCAGACTCAATTCCATGCACTCCCAACTTGTCTCCCTAGAGATTACAGCTTCCTCTAAAACAAAGGACAAACACATTTATTCCATGGATTCAAGGAATAACTTCCACAGAATAAAGATTTGAAGAATCTTGCAAACTATTTTGAGCTTTTCTCAAAATCTTGAAGATGATAGCAACAGCAATTCTTCCTGCTTCTCAAGCTGAGTAGCCTATCTTACCCTAGGTAGATGGTCAGGAGGGAGATGCCTGCTGGGGACATTTCCCCAAGAGGTCCCACAATTACTGTAAAGTGCCTCTGGGGACATTTCTGCAGTTACTGTAAGGACATTGCCCAAGATCTAATTCTTACTGTGTTTTAAGGGCTAACTATTCTCGGACGTCTTTTCTTCAATTTCTAATCCCAAAGTACATGNGGGGGGCCGGGGTCGCTGGCGTCGTCCGGCCGGGTGCCTGGCCGCTGGCGGAGGCTCTCTCCCGGCTCGACGGCGGAGCCTGGAGCGAGGAGCGAGTTGGAGCGCTGCCGCCGCCGCCGTTGCCGCTGCCGCTACTCGGAATCAACTCTTTTTTATTGATTTTTTCTGTGATTTCTCTGTTCTCTATTTGATTTATTTCTGTTCTGATCCTTCCTTCTGCTAACTTTGTGTTTAGTTCATTCTTCTTTTTCTAACTCCTTGAGTTGTCATGTTAGCCTACTTATTTGGTATTTTTTTTCTTTTTTAATGTAGGTATTTGTTGCTATAAACTTTCCTCTTAGAACTGCTTTTGCTGCATCCCATAGGTTTTGATATGTTGTGTTTCAATTATTATTTGTCTCAAGGAATTTTTTAAAATTTTTCTTTTGATTACTTCTTTGACCTATTGGTTTTTCAGGCACAAGTTGTTTAATTTCCATATATTTTCTAATTTTCCAAGATTACTCCTGTTATTGATTTCTAGTTTTATACTGTTGTGGTTGAAAACAATACCAGATATGTATTATCAATTTCTTTCATTTGTTAAAACTTGTTCTGTGGCCTAACATACAGTTTATCCTGGAGAATGTTCCATGTGCACTAGAAAGCATATTCTTCTTTTGTTGGATGGAAAGTTCTATATATGAGGGTACTTAAAAAAATGGGGAAAAATAAAAATAAAAGATATGTGAATCTTTCCATAAATATTTAGAAGTACCCTCATATGTTTATTACGTCCATTTGGTCTAAAGTGCAGTTCAGTTTCAGTATTTCCTTGTTAATTTATCTGTCTCTTTGATCTATCCATTGCTGAAAGTGGGGCATCAAAGCTCCTAACTATAATTATATTGCCACATGTTTCTTCCTTCATGTTCATTAATATTTGCTTTATACAGTAGGTGTCCCAATGTGTGTGCATATATATCTAAAATTGTTATGTCCTCTTAATAAATTGACCCCTTTATCATTAAATAATTGCCTTCTTTGTCTCTTGCAATGGTGTTTGACTTTTAACATTTTGATCATAATGTACCTTGGTAAGGACCTCTTTGGGTTGAACTTGTTAGGGGACCTTTGAGCTTCATGAATCTGGGTGTCTATATCTCTTCCAAGACTTGGGAAGGTTTCTGCAATTCTTTTGTTAAATAATCTTTCTGTGGCTTTTACATCTCTTCACTTTCTGAAACTTACAAATACAAATTTTTATTCACTTAACAGTGTCCCATAAGTCACATAGGCTTTCTTCAATCTTTAATTCCCCCCCCCCTTTTCTCTTCTCTTTTATTTTTTATTTTTTTCCTGACTGGGTTATTTCAAAAGATCTGTCTCAATTCAGGAATTCTTCTGCTTGATCTAGTCTGCAGTTAAAACTCTTTAATTGTATTTTTTTATTTCCTTCATTGAGTTCTTCAGCTCCAAAATTTCTGTTTGGTTCTTATTTTTATGATAGCTATCTCTTTGTTGAATTTCTCTTCCATATTATGAATTATATTCCTAATTTTCTCACTGAGTTTCCCTAAGATTATTATTTTGAATTCCTTCTCAGCCAACTCATATATTTTTACTTCCTAGAGGTCAGTTACTAGAAAATTATTGTTACTTTGGTGGTATCATGTTTTCTTCATTTTTCATGTTTCTTATGTCCCTGCATCAATATCTGCACATCTGGTAGAATAGTCACCTCTTCCAATTGTATAAAGTGGCTTTCATAAGGAAAGACTTTCACCTGCAGATGGGTTCTAGAGTGTCAGTTGGGTAAGTTGTGTTGGCTCTGGTTCCAGGTGGGTGCAGTAGTGTCCTCTCCATTCTGCTTCTTTAGCCATGATCAACATCAACTTACTGTGGCTGCCTCAGTGGCCTAGGCTGCAGGAGTCTGTGGCCATGTGTTGGCAGTGTAGGTTGTTAGAATTCTCAGTAGCAAATGCTTTAGGGATCCTCCAATTTTCACTTTCTCCAAAGTGAAGAGGCTTAGCTGAGGGGATCCCTCTTGGTGTAAGGTCTGACATGGGTTATAGGCAACCACAGTGGCACTGTGATTCAGGGCACAGGTGCTGGGAGTGGCTATGGACCTCAGGTCCTGGGCCTAGTGTCTTGTTGAACTACTGTAGCACCTGTGACATGGGCACAGATTTACTTTCTGAGGCATGAGTGAATGCAGCTGTCCCACTAAGCTGAGGACTGTGACTCTGAGGCACTCTCCAGGCCCAGGGTGCAAGGATGTATCTGTGACTCTGACCCCGAAGCAGGTCTCTGGGAAAGAAGGGATGTTCCAGAGGCTTAAGAACTGAGGAGTGAGGAACAGCTTCAATTTGGGTGACAGAGCCAACAGGGCACAGTGGCAACTCTGGCACCAGGAGAAAGGGTACCTACTACATAAGATGTATCTGGGCCCTGGAGTGGTGGGACAAATCCATGGCCCAGGCTCTTTGGGACCTGATGCAGTGGCAGCAAGAACCCGAGAATGGTGGAGAAGAGCTGTGGCCTGGGCTCCAAAGGGCATGGAGCAGTGTGATGTGGCTTCACTCTCCAGGGAAGTGAAGCACCTCAGCAGTTCAGTCTTCAGAGAACTGGCCCAGATCCAGGGAGACAAGGCACTGTAACTGTTTATCCTAGGAAGCAGAGTGACATAGCTCAGTCAAGGCCCTGTTTCCCTGGGGACAGAGTTCCATATGAGCTCAGGCACTGAGGGGTGTGGCTGCTTTGCTTGGTTGGGCTCTGGGTCCTTGAGAGGCTGAGTACCATGTGGGCAGGGAAACCAGAGTTGAGGCTGCTCTCCCAGGCCAAAGTTTCAATTCCCAGTGGGGAAGGCAGAGGATCAGTTGGTTTAAGCTTGAACGGGGCTGACTGCTTAGTAGTCTTGGGTGCAGCTTCTCCACTATGTCCACACTCCCAGTCCCAGTGGGACAAGATGCTTCATGGGCTCGGGCACTGGGGTTGTGGCTGCTCCACTGTACCTAAGGCTCTGAGTAGCCATGATCAGGGTACAGCACCAACTGAGTTAGGGGAGGTGAATTGCATCCCACACAGCTTGTTTATGGGGGTAGAAAGCTGCAGCAGCTCAGCTGGGGCATGGTGTACTACTATGTGTGTGAGCATGGTGCAGTGACACAGAGCCTCAGGGAAGGAGAGACGCAGTGGCTACTGGGCCCTGGAGCAGGATGCATTGTAGCAGTAACTCCAGTTTGAAAATGGCCCAAAACAGTAGCAGCTTGAGCCCCGGGAAAGAGGGCATGATGCCGGCTCCTTCTCTGGAGCAGGGCAGCCATGCGAACTCTGGATGGCAAACGAGCTCAAGGCCTGTGAGGACTACAGAATTCTCCAGTAACAAAGACTGCAGGTGTCCATGGTGGTGACAGGGATCGATGGGGGCCTTTTGCTTACCTTTTCTACACAGGAAGAAGTCCTTTTTCATTCCATGCTGATCTCAAATCAAAATGCATATGGATCAAAAGATAAGCTCTCTTTCTATTACACTATTTAAAACTAACATGTGTTTTCCTGGGATCATCAATCTACATCCCTTTTTATATCAGATATAGATGTGGCCCTTGTGTATGTGCCTCTGAAATACTTCTCAATTCTATCCACCTCTCTTCTTATCCACTGCCCTCACCTATACCTAAATCACAAACCACTATCATCTCTAGCTTGGACTATTAGACTGGCTATCTCACTGGCCTCCCTGTTTTTGTTCTTGCCCCAGTAATCTATTTACCATAAAGCAGAAAGCCTAAATTGGATCCTTTCAATAACATTCCCTTGCCCTCACAATCAAACCCCTCACTATAGCTTACAAAGCCCCAAACAAACACACTTGTCTATTTCTTCCACCTCCAACCTGTCCTTGAGCTACTCTCTCCCTCTCCATCTCTGCTCTGTCATTTTAGTCATCTTTCAGCTGATGTATCAGGTCAAGGTTCTTCCTTCCTTAGGATTTGGGCCCACGTGACTCCTTCTGCTTGGAGGGCTTCTCCGCTGAACCTTATTGACATCATTATATTCTCTTGGTTCTTAAGATCTCAGCTTAGATGTTACTCTCTCAACAATGTTATCCCTGTCATCCAATTTAAAATAGGTTTTCTTCCATTATTTTCTCTCAGCCCTAATTTTCCTTCATAGCACTTTTTTTTCATAATTGAGAAATATACAGTTTTTTGCTTACTTATTTATGGTCTATTACCTTTACTAGATTTTAAGTTCCATGTAAATGGGACCCAGGGTGACTTTGTTTATAGTTTTATACTCAGTACCTACCAGAGTAGTTTCTCAATAAACATCTATTGAAGAAATTAATAGTTTTGTGCCCTATTGCTGCCCATATCTACCATATACATCCTTCTCTCTCACTATATCATATTCAATATTGAGCACATATTTATCACAGCCAGGCATTGTGCTAAGAAAGTTATATGCATACATATGTATCACCTATTATGGTAAATGAAAGGTGGGGCCTTGAAGAGGTGATTAGATTGTAGTAATATACCGTACTGAATAGATTAAAAATGGTGGTCGTGGTGTGGTTCTGAGGGCTTTAAAAGAAAGGACATGAGAGGTTAGTCTCTCTCTGCTCCACCATTTTCTGCCATGTGACACCGCTGGGTCACTTTCACCACCACCAAGAACTTCACCAGATGTGTTTCCTGGACTTTGGACTTCCCAGCTGCTGAAAATATAAGCAATGAATTTATTTTTCTTTAAAAATCACCCAGTTCCAAGTATTTTGTTATAAGCAACAGAAATGAACTAATACAACTTCTTTTTACTATGTGTTAACTTGCAGTAAGGACGGAGCACTGTCCAACTTGACCTGCACATGTGAAAAGTATAGGATAATTACGGTACAGTAAAATTTGACACCTGCACTTTTCTCCTGAGTTTCAAATTGGGATCTATCTGGACTGCATTGGTGCATTGCTGCAGGAGACATGAGAATAGACAGTAAACGGAAAGAATAGTAGGCCAGAAGCAATGCTTTGAGTTCTAATCTTAGCTCTGTCTCTATAAAGATCTGGGACTTTGGAAAAGTCATTGCATTTCTTTAGACCACAGTTTGATCCTTCTAAAATGGGTTTGAAAAAGTACTGAAATTCTAAGACTAGTTTTATGTACACTCCAGTTTGCTAATAAGGTAATGATCACCATTGTGGTAAAAGCTAATACTTATGGAAAATTTACAACATCCCAGCATTATCTCATTAATATTCTCAATTTTTAGATGAATGTCCCACTGCAGGCAGCGCTCTTTCAAATAAAGAACGAAGACACAGAGACATTGGATAACTTGCCCAAGTTCTCACACCTACATGTTGTGGTCAAGCAGGCAGCCTCATCTCAGATCCCATCTTCTTAATCACTGGATTGTGGAGCATCCTCTGTAATAGAAATTTTACCCTTAATGGTTCCATGCCAAGAGTGCTTCCCATGGCACTCAGAATGAGCCTACAAGCTTAGGAATGATTCACACTTTCAGAGTATCAATTATACATGTGTGTTTATCTTGTTATGTCTCCCCAGAGCCTCAATAAAGGGAGCCTAATCCCACTTACATCTCTTCTGTTTGGTCTCTGTAGTAGTGGTTGGTTTATGGATAAACTAGATCACATCTGCCTGGCAGGCCTGCCCGGAAGGCCTAGTCGACCCCAGCTATTTCTCAGATGTCTTTATTGATTTTTGCATTGCTTCTGGCTTGTTTTCAGTACATCACTTTAGTGTCGTACTTGACAGCCATCTGACCTGTTCACTATTGAATTGTTGTTCAGGAATGTACTCACTCACCCTGCCTGCACAATAGAGCTGAAGTTCTATAGTTCTCTGATCAGCTTGACACTTTAAAGGGGTCATCATATACATGTGGTGGAAGTTTCCATGGTGATGACTCACTAATACTTACCAAAATGTGTCACAGAAAGATGAATGTAGTATTTTTGCATCTGTTATCATTTTATTGCATCTATGTTAACCAACCTGTTTCATCCAATTAATAGGTATTATTGAGTATTTACTATCAGGCCAGCATAGTATTGGAAATACAGTAGCAGATTAAAATACATATATATTAAAATATATATATAAAGAATGTGTAACCTTATGGGAAAAAAAATGTTCATTTAATGAAGTTCTTAGATAACTATTAGGTTAAGATCAAGTGCTGGAATGAATGTTGCAAACAATGTGCAAACAAGGTGCACAGTTAGCATTAAAAGAAAGCATGTGGCTGTGGACAGGAGTTGATGGCAAGACCCAATGAAACATGTAAGGATATTAGAAACTACTATAGTAGCAAAGTGGTTAAAGGCATGAGTGGGCCTAGTCAGAGAACCTAAATTCAAATTTGAATTTCTCTATTTACTAACTAAATAGCCTTGGAACAAGTTACTGGACTTTTATAAACTCCAATTTAATTATTTGTAAATAGAGAAGAATAATAGTATTTACCTTATAGAGTTGTGTTCAGGACTAAGATGAATAATACATATATAAACAATTTACTGGTGGGATATGCAGCATACTGGGTAACTGCCATTGACTTGTACTTTGAAGGATGGATGGATAGAATTTGCATGGGAGGATGGGCTGGGAAAAAAATTTCAGAACGGTAATAGCATCAACAAAGCCCAGGATCTGGGAATGAGTCTGGTGTGTTCCCAGGAAGGAGAAAGGACTTGCCTCAAGGGAATCTATAATAGTCTAGTACCCTTCTACCAGATACTCTGTTCCACTATTTGATTTTAGACAAAGAGTAAAACTAATGCTATTGCAATTTACCTAGAATTTCACCCTGCCTCCAAAGAGAATTCACCACCATTCTCACTTTGAAGCATTGATTTTCATCTGTACGGCACATTGCTCCATTACCATTCCTGTCAGTCTTCCAAGAGATGCTCTCACTTTCTCAATGCAGTTTGTTATCTCCTTGTCAGATGATGCCTTGATGCAGGGAGCATTCCCAAGTTACACAAATACAGACACAACTTTTAGCTTTGGACCACTGATAGGCTAGCAACCCAGAGGCAGGACAAAGTGTAATATGCCTCTGTCTTTTGCTGAGTCTATGGTACTCAGAATAATTTATTTTAATTTTCATGCAATTATCTTTGTGTCCTTTACAGTGGATTTTATCAGCAGCTACAGTGAGATGTGCAATGAGAGGAGTTAGACTATGTCTGAGCTCTTCCACAGAGGCACAGATGACAAACTGTCAGATGGTTCACTGCATAAAAGGCAGGGCTAACCTGCAACAAGCCAATCTCTTTGTATCAGAAAAATTACTTCTTTCTTTCTGAAGAAAACAGGAAAATTCTTTCATCATTTCTGTAGAGTCTGTAAAGTGGAAATACAGTCAGATAGCCTATGAGAGAAACAGTGTTGATGTTTTCAGAGAGAGACTGTGAGTACCTCCCCCTTTTATCTGAGAAGCTTGTAATACCTTCAGAGAGTCATATGGCTAGCAGACCCTTCCAACCGGGTTTCACTTTAATCCTTTCTAATCCTCGCGGCATCCCTGTTCTATCAACATTATTCTTCTCTTTTGGTCCAAAGCACATAGAATGTGTGGGGACCTCTGTACAGCTTGTGTTGCCAGGTATCCCATGCTTCACTGCCCTGCACCACTAAGAAATCTAATTAGCTCACACTTGAGGTATTGTGACAAAGGAAAAGGAAGGGTGCTGCACACTCTGGTGTTTTGGTATACACAGGCTTCAAGAAAGAAAGAGGCAGCAAGGTTTAGTGGCTCTCACTCATACAGTCTGGAGCTTCCTAGAGAACAGATATATGATCCAGAAGGTGCAGAGGACATTCTGCCACTTCTGGTTTAATATTCAAATGATTAAGACACATTTTGTCATACTATATGACTTTGTCTAGGTGACAGCAAAATATGCAGAGAAAAGGCAGAATGCAAACAGATCATCTTAAACTTTAGGATTTTGGAGTTATGTTGACCAACGAGCCATGAAATTAGGTCAAACATTTACTTTCCTTTGGGATGTGCTGGCCTCCCACATAGAGTCTCCAATGGCTGAGCCAAGTAAAGACAGAGAATATCAACCCTCTTTAGCTTCCGACTGGCGAATTTCTGCCTGCAATACTTTAAAGCTAAGGCCTAAGGCAGACTGCCTGGGCATGATGGGCTCTCTTCTCCCTCTAAAGCACTGACAGCCCCCAGCCCACACAGGCTGCCATGATGCCACAGCAGCATACACAGGCAGGGGTGTGCTCATAGACAATGCAAGAGAGACAGTGGACCACCCTAACTTGGTGCCTCTCTTGGGCACTGAAATCCCACATTTAATAAATCCCATTTTTAATAAAACCAAATAGCCATTTGATGATTCTTCATTTTTGCTGTAAAATAAAGCAACTTGCTTGTTGAGCTTCTCTCATACCCTTCCTGAGAAAATAAGAACTGGCCATGCAACTGAACATTTGGAGGCATCTGAATATTATGTCAGCATCTGTACTTATCCAAATTCAATCTCTGTTGGGCCCCCAAACTTCAAAATTCTGCAGCCAAACAAGACTGGAAAATATATAAATCATGATTTTGTTCCTGGGTACTTAGCTACAGTGATGAGCTGCTTAGCATCCTATACCACCTGCATCCTAATAGGCCATAAGCTATTCTGGTTTTTCCGAGGCTTTGCTGAAAGCACGGAGGATAAACAACATCCTCCATCTTTAGTATTCAGGGCTGAGAAGAAGTACACCCTAAGCCATCTCTTATGCCTTGCTGCCAGCACTGGCTTGCAGGGGGATCCTACTATTTTACATAGCTTTAGAATAGCATCTAAAATGATCTTGAAGTAAGAGGCCACAGACAGGTTAAAGCCTGTGGTGCTCTTGGCAGTTGTCTCATTGTTAGGAGTCCTGAGGTGATTGCAACTGTGATAGCCATGGATTATAAATGGAGAAGGTACAGCTCACATATGCCTTATAGAGTCAACAGCCATGTTCTTTCTTTGCAGCCAGTTTTCCTCTGTTCCTGAAGATGGTCTACCATTAATTAGTCCTAAAAGTGTAACAGCAAAAGAGCTAACGTTTGGCAGCACAGATCCTGTGGGACTTATAAAACTTACAGAAGTCAAACATAAGAAGTTTGCTTTGCATTTGACACCTAATGATGTTACAAAGAAGTAACTTTTAATGCAACCTGAGAACCAAATTTTAACATCCCTTTTGAAAACAAGTTGATATTGTAAAGCACCTCTCTTATAACTTCCATAAGAATGTTTGCTACATTCATGCTGCATATGACATTGAAACATTTCTTACATATTGAATTCAGAGAATAATTCATAGAAAGCAGACTTTGGGTTTGACCTAGAGCTAATATAATAATCTATTTTAAACTAATCTTGGATTTTCTTGTCGTGTTTTAAACAAGACCAAGGGAATGGTCAGTTTGGAAAGAAAAAAATAAGACATAGTTTCTTAATTTCACTATAACATTTTTATTGTTCTCACTAGCCCTTAGGTTTTTTTCTTCTTGACACCCACAGGATAGCAGTATTGTCTCATGGATTCACAGTTGGGTACAAACAAGCTTACATAGTTCTAGAAAACCACCTCCTTTCATCTTCCTGGTCAACTCCTGCAGGAAGGCCCAGAGCAGAATTAGCACTAATTAAACAGAGTCTCTCACTGTACTGAAAACTCTTACTCTCTAGGGAAAGCAGAAGCAGCAAGCCCTACAGAAATTATTTTTTCTTCATTTCAGTATTAGCTATGTCCTGCTGCAACTTGACACTGGAGACCAATTATGTAAAAGCATTAACTATATGTGCACATTTACCATCTAAATCTGCTTTAACTCAGCAAAGATTTATTGAGTGTTTATTACATACTAAGAATTATTTCTGGTATTAGGGCTAGAGGAATACATGAAAAAGATAAAAATCTCAGCCTTCATGGAATTTTTATTCCAGTAGGGAGACAGACAATAAGCAATAAAAATAAGTAAAATATGTATCATGTTAAACAGTGATAAGTGCTAAGGAGAAAAAGAAAAGAGCCAGCCAGAAAAGGATGAGTAAAATTTTAGGTAGGATCTTCAGGAAGAATCATGGAGAAAATAATTTTTGAGTAAATAACTAAAGGAAGTGAAGAAGCAAGCCATGAAATTTATCTGGAGAAAAAGCACTACAACCTGAGAAAATAGCAAGTGCAAAGCCCTAAGACATGGCATGTTCAAGGAATAGCAAGGACATCAGTTTGCTCAGGGCAGAGCAAGTGATGGCAAATTAGGAGAAGAGGTCAGAGGTCAGATCATGAAGGACCCCGGGGGCCATTGTAAGGACTTCAGCTTTTATTCTAAATAAGATGGAAAGCTAGGAGAGGATTTTAAGCAAGGTAGATATATGACCTTACTTATATTTTAACAGTATTACACAGGCTGATATGCTAAACCAGACTGTATGAGGATCAAGGATAGGAGAGCCAGATAACAGGCTATCGTGAAAAACTAGTCGAGAGATGATGGGTTTTGTACCAGGGTGTTGCTAGTTTAGACTTGTGAGACAGGATTGGATTCTAGATACATGCATATACACTGCTTTAGTCAAACTCAATACTAGGCCAAACCCGTTCAGACACTCATAAGGCACACAGAATATATGAGGTCCTCTGCAAACATATATAATGAAAATATATAAATTCACATACATTTCTGACACTTATTTACAGTCCCTACTCAGGTTGCATGTTTATTCTTAGTTATGCCATTAGAAGAAACATTTTGAATCAAATAAATTTGATGACTTGGACTTTGAATTTCTTAGGAAAACGATATTACATGCATACATAATTTTGGAATACATTTTCATACTTAAGTGTAATTACTAAATGAAATTCACCATCAACATATAATATTCATACTCTCTATAGCATTTCTCTGCCATAATTTGTGGAAAACATTGTGAAACTCTGGTCCTCCCATGCCATACCTGTCTCAGGATGTTAGTTTTTAGTCCTGAGCAATATTCCCAGCTTTCTGTTTGGAAGTCACCTTTTGCAGTGAGCTTCCTCACATAAGATTACATTTCCTTCCTGGGGGACAGCCCATATCCAATGACTGGTCCATACAGGTTTCAAACACACAGCCCACTTGCCTTGATTTACAACTCTGAAGGACGTGCCAGCTCCAGCACTCCCCGTGGACTTGGCCGAGGCCCCTGTTGCAGCTGCATCCAAGTTCAGCTTCTCCCTGTGCCCGTCTTGCTTCTCTCAGTCTCTCACAGGTTTTCTTTCCAGGATCATTCACCCAATAAACCTACTGCATGCAAATCTCTATCTCAGAGTCTATTTTCCAGAGATCCAGCCTAAGCCATCAGGACCTTATTTATATAACTGTTGCTTAATAAAACTGAATACTGAAGCCATATATATAACCAAAGTATCAGCCACCTAAAAAATATATATATATAGATAGATAGATAGATAGATAGATAGATATAGATATAATGTATACCCATCAAAGGGAATGAATGTTAACTATTACTATTTTAAATTTCAATTCTGATCTAATCCCAAATTGTTTACTATATTAGTTCACTGCTTACCTTAAGGAAAAGGCTTTTTAAATGAGCTACTAATCTTCAAGAGAAAATGCTTTGCCATTGTACAAAATATATTTCCTACTCTGCAAATTATAGCAAACACATATGCTCAAAAAAAATAAAAAAGATAACTGTCCTTAGAAGTCAGACATATGTGACATAATTATCTGAGCTTACCTATATCATGGAAGGCAATTCAAACATGTATTTGAAATTGTTCCCTAGGTTCCTTAGTTACTCAGCCATTAGTGAAACGAGCACTACGAAAATCTTTTACTGAAAGGAAAAAAAGTGTGTATGTATATATGTGTGTGTATATATATGTACGTATATAAAGTTCATATCCACAGGGTATATCTATTCATAGGTGAATATGCTTAGAAGTGCTCTCATGACTGGATATTCTCTTGTAATGTATTTTAAACACAAAGAAACATTGCCTGCCATTGGAGACATCTGTATGCCACTGTTAGTGCATCTCCCTGGAAACAGAAGAAAGGTTTATAATATAATGTATTTCAGTAATGGCAGTAACCTTGATAATGTATGACACAGATATAGCAATTTTAACTATACACCGCAAAACACTTTAGTTATGCATTAATAAATTTCAGTAACATTAGAATATAGTGAATTGAAATTATTTCTTTTCTCATTTGTTTGCCTAAAAGCATCTTAAGATCAGAGATTTTCTCTCTCTCTGTCTCTCTCTCTCATTTTAATTTTGGTTTGGAAGTGATTTTTGTTTTTCCTAATGTTTTTTATAAAAACCAGGTAATCAGATTGTTCTTTTAGGGTCTTAGAAATTATTGTATGATCACAATAAATCACTGCAATGAGATACTTACAAGTAATCTGAAAATAATGACATGGGAACAGTTCGCCGTTGCTATAAGATTTCACTCATCATACTTGGAGCTAAATAACTTCATTTTATAATGTTAGAACTGGAATGAACCTTAAAAATTATCTAACTCAAATTACTATTTTTCAGAAGAAAAATTCAGACCCAGTAAGACAAGTTATTTATCTTGAGGTTGTAGAGCAATTTGGGATAAAATTATAGCAAGAAATCCAAGTCTCCTTCCTTTCAGGATGATGAACTGAGCACATGTTTAACTTTGCTTCCTCCCAACATACCACAAACTGAGGGAAAAGATATAAAGATAAGTATAATTTTGTAATTATTATAGGGATCTAGAAAGGGTATCATCAGCAGAACAGATCTGCTGAGAAATTTCTGGAAGATACAAGTGGGCTTCTCTGTCTCTTGAATCCATCTGTCTTCATGTCAACTACAGTTTTGCCCCATTCAGTGGGCCCACCAAGGAGGACCTCCCCACTTAGAAGCAAAGGGGTAGTTTCCCAGCTTGTCTGCCTGATACCCAGTAAGCAAATTCACACAAGAGTACGAAATAGACCATTCTGCCAGTTTACCCTCAGTGAATCCAGGTTTATTAGGAGCATTCAATGAATCATCTGAAACTACACTGCCTGGTTATAGAACTTAGAGTCATCACTATACTGCCTGTGTGATCCTGAACATACTTGTTTCCTTGGACACTCAGTTTACTGATCTGGAAAGAGCTGATAATAACAGCACCTGCCCATGCAGCCATAATTATTTGTTGATTTACTATTACCATTTTTTTCCCAAGTCTCAAATATAAATAATAAATTAAAATACTTAAAAACACCAGATAATAGCCAAGATATGGAACCAACCTAAATGTCCATCAATGTATGACTGGATAAGGAAAATGTGATATACATACACAATGGAATACTCAGCCATAAAAAAGAATTAAATTCTGCCATTTGCAGCAATATGGATGACCTTGGAGAAAATTATAAGTGAAATAAGCCAAGCACAGAAAGAGAAATACCACATGTCTTCACTTATAAGTGGGAGCTAAGAAAGAAAGAAAGAAAGATCATAATAAAATATTGAACTTTCAGAAGGAGAGAACAGATCTATAGTTACTAGTTGTGTGAAAGAAGGAGGGAGGATAGAGAGTAATTGGGAAAGGGACACAAAAAGTAATTATGATTTGTAATGATGAACATGCCAATAATATTGATTTGATCATCATATACTGTATACAAATACTGATAGTCAACTTTGTACCCCATAAATATGTATAAATAAAAATAATGAAAAAATTAAATAAAATTAAAACACTGATAAATGTAGAAAGATGCTGAAACCAGAACAAAAAAATTAAACATTCTACAAAAGGTACACAACAGGACCAGCAAGGTTGAGTGTTGTTCATTCACCTGAAGCTGCTGAGAAACTCTGACTTTAGAAGCAATAACTATAAAGAACAGGAGTTAAAAATGGAAAGAGGCTCAGAATAACTAATTAAACAACTATCTGCCAAAAAGCTGGGACAGGCCATTCCCTATCCCGACATATAATAAGAGCTGACTGTGGACATCGAATTCAGGATAGAGCCAAAGAAAAACATTATCTAAATTAGATGCTAATTTAATTGGTCTGGGGTAAGAGGCACACATCTAAATCTTTTAACAGCTCTTTGTGACTCTGGGATTAAGGACTATTTTTCTAAGCTAATGTTTCTCAAAATGTGGTTCCAGTCTAGCAGCATTACCATCATTTGGGAACTTATTAGAAGAACAAATTATTTGACCCTATGCTAAACCTACTGAATCAGATACTCTGGGTAAAAGGACCAGCAATTTGTGCTTTAACAAGACTTGGGTAATTCTGATGCATGCTAGCTTAAGAACTACTGATTTTAGTGAATTAGAGGATCCTACTGAGAGTGGCTCTTAATAATCTGGGAATTCAGGCCAAAGCCTAGAATCAGAGAAGAGTATGATGAAATTGCTGACTTCCATGATGGGAAAAGAAATGAACAGAGAGAGGTGATCAAAGATGAGAAACCTACTCTATTCAGGTAAAGTAACAATCTACTTTGATAGTACCAAGTGTTGTTAGTCAAAGTCAGTTTTTCAAATTAGGGCCGGCCCGGTGGCGCACTGGATAAGTGCGCCGCTTGGGAAGCGCGGCGGCGCTCCCGCCCGAGGGTTCGGATCCCACATACAGACCGGTTCCCGCTCACTGGCTGAGTGAGGCACGGGAGCAACACTGAGGGTTGCAATCCCGTTGCCGGTCCCCGGTCCGGTACGGGGGCAACACTGAGGGCTGCAATCCATTGCCGGACACGGAAAAAGACAAAAGACAAAAAAAA
>NW_007728764.1:175659-205035 GCF_000696425.1 Galeopterus variegatus | reverse complement strand
GGGCTGCAATCCATTGCCGGACACGGAAAAAAAAAAAAAAAAAAAAAAAAAAAAAAAAAAAAATTATAAAATAAGATAAATGAGGTCAACATCATTTGACTATCTGCCAAAAAAGACCATTATCTATCTATATGGTTTTTATATACACATAAAAGACTTAGATTCAAAAAAATCAAATGATAAAATTTATATCTTAGTAAACTCAGTGTTGGGAACACCTTAAATATGATAAGAAACTCAGACAATTAAAAAACATATATTTGATCACAGGAATATCCTCAAAATATAAAGAGTGACTGACATAAAGAAATAACCAAGAGGCAAAGAATACAAACAGACAAATTATAGAAAAAGAAAGCTAAATGACTTTTACAAAATGATGCCTAGTCCTACAAGTAGTCAGGGAAATGAGAATTGAAACCACATTTTAGTTATAAAATTGACAAAAAATAAAAATAATGGCAATATCTACTACTAAAAAAATTTAGAGAAATTACCACTACCATTGTTAAAAATATATATTTTAAATTTTAACTAGGATCAGCAGAATCATTAATGGTTAAATGAGAAAAATACATTACTTGATGTCTTTTGTGTTAAAAGCAAAGTCAAAAAGAAGAAGCACCTTTATGTATTTTGTATGTGTGGTTAATTTAGCAAAATTAACTCACCTGGAATTATCATCTACTCCCTACACACACACACACACACACACACACAGAGTCTCACAGAAATGCAAGATGAAATATACTAAAATTACATTTAAGAAATTAAATTAAAAATATAGAGCTGAACTTAAAATTGAAAAGATTTCCTAAAAACTCAGGACCTGGAAATAACAGAGGACTCACAGACTGGTGAGCAGAAGCTGCAAATAAATGGCTTACAAGCTATCATAAGCGGATATAAAATGTAATATTAAGGGGTTATGGAAAGGGAAAATTTATGCTCATAGTCCAAAGCACTGATACTGAGATAAATAAAAGGCTTGAAAGGACTCGACATGTGACTTGAAAAAATTCCACTGATTGAGAGTCTACTAAGAAGTTTACAATTTACATAGGATCATGGATGAAAGAAGAATCAACCACAAAAAAATTGGAATTCTACACTAAAGTCATTAACCAAGACCAAAAGGCAAGAAGTTAACAAGTCACAAATGGTAAAACCTATAGGGACAGATAGAGGAAAATGGGAAACCATGCTCTGAGATTGACTCTACATCCAGATGACTCACAAAGAAAAACAAAGTAATGACAAAAATTCACTGAAAACAACCACACAATGTATAATAATTAAGAAAATAATGCACATAAAAAATACAAAAATCCTGATTTCTATGCAACTAACAACAGTAAGGAAAACACAAAGCAAAAATTAACAGAATTAGAGGGAGTAATTCAGAAATTCACCATCAAAGCAGAATATTTTAAATTACCTTTTAGAAGCTGATAGATTAAATATTTGTAAAGCCGGGTATGGCTATAGAAGATTTAAATAACACTCATTACAATGCTATATCTATTAGATATGTTTTGAGCTCCACATTCAATTAATTTTCAAGTGTACATGAAAATTTTCAAAAGCTGACCACTAGTTCATAAAGGGTGTCTCAGCAAACCTCCCAAAATGGCTAAGGTACAGAACATACCCTCTTATTGCATAACAATTAAACTAGAAATAGTATCAGAACTATTTAATAATATGTGTGTGACTAAAAGTCAAACTACTAAATAATACTTGGGTTGAAGAATAAATCACAATGGAAGTTATAAAAAATTATATATTTAAAACAAAATAAAAATAAAAGTACTATTACCAAAATAAAACTACAGATGCAAGGAAATCTGGTATATATAGTAGAAATGGAACTAAATATCAGTGGGGAAATATTAGATATTTAGTAATGGGGTTAGCCTAATTGATGTCCCATATGGAAAAACTTAGGTCTTTATCCCAAACTATACTTTAAAATGAAATCCAGATATTTTGGAGACCTAAAAGAAAATAAAATAAAAAACAAACAAAAGCCTTTGAAACCATTAGAAGAAAATACAGAAGACTATATTTAGGACCTTGACATAGTAAAGAATTTCTTATACAGGACATGAACAACATAATCAATGAAGTAAATAGATTGATAAATTTGATAATACCAAAATTTAAAATATTTGCCTGACAGGAGACTCCATAAACAAAGTTAAAAGGCATGTTAAAGACTGAAAGGACAGTTGGCAGTATATATAATAGTCAAAGGATGTTCACTCAGATTATCAATGAACTAAAAATCAATAATTAAGTGTCAAATCAGTGAAGAAATTATATGAAGCTGCTATTCACAAAAGAGGAACCCATGTAGCCAATAAACATATAAGAGAATTGCTACACCTCATTAGCAATTAAGGAAATGCAAATAAAACAACAAAGAAATACCATTGCCTGACAAAATCAAAAAGTCTGAATATGCCAAATGCTAAGGAAGTTGTAACCAAGAGGAATTCTCACGCACTGCAGGTAGCAGTTTCAAATTGGTCTACTATTTTGTATGGCAATCTGGCCAGAGCTGAGGATGAGGGTTGGGGTTTGTTAGAGGAGATGGTTAGTCATAACTACCTGTGTATCTCCAAAGCCCATGTTCTTTCCTTTACACACAAATATAATGCATGGCTGTGTATCTCACCAAACTAATCTAACATGTTCACCGTGGAGCTCAGTAAATATTGTAGGTGCAGGTGAGGAGCCCATCTAAGCGCACTAGCTGAGCTACTGTTTTGGTGTAGTGGACTCCCTTTTTAGCATATTTAAATTATATTAGATTCTCAGTGTCTTATCTACTTCTAGACTCTTTGTTCTTTAGTTTGAACAATGTACGTAGAACAAGGTGATTTGTCAAATGTAATAGAACAGAACAATTGGCAATTTATTGTACTTTGTAACTCTAAGAGAATTTTAACACATGCAACACACATGCTAGAGTACCTGCCCACTTCACAAGATTCCCTCATATTTTGGTTTTCCAGTCTAGAACTTGTTTGGTTGCATTTACATTTTTCTTTTAAAAAACTTCATTTGACCAATCGATCAATTAGCAAGAATTTGACTACTATATGATTAATCAACTCTTCATTACTACTTTAAGAATTCAAAGGAGATAAAAACATATGATTTAAGTAATAATTGAAAATGGCTAACCACTCTCAAAGTGTTTTCTTAATGTCACTTGGGCTAGAAAAAATAGTACAATAAAATAGAGGGATCCAGGAAGACCAGATTTTTGATATCAGTTGTAGAATTTCAGCAGAGATTTAAATACTTTACCAGTGTATATGTAACATTTGTAAATAGACATGAAGTCTAGGCACTGTTGGGTTAAGGTGCTCCTAAGAGGCTAATAATGAAGGGACCTGAAAAAAACGAAAATGTATGAAAAGGAATCAATATTTATATACCTCATACAGAATTGATTAATGCTAACAGCATATAGTTAAAGATTAATAATCATATGTAATAATGAAATATATAAACCATAGGAGATAAAGAAGTCCTGTTTGTATAGCCCTTCAATCCTTCCTTTCCCACCCTAAAGGCAACCTCTCTGTTATCATGAATTAGGTGAATAGACCACTAGTTATTTTTTTAACCATTTAATAACATAGTTACCTGTGATTAGCATATACATGTAACTTTCTGCAACTTGGTTTTTAATTTCCTATTACATTTTTGAAATCTACTCATGTTGCCCTGGTGTACTCATCTTAACTTGTATATATCACTCCATTGTTTGAATATTTGACCTTTTATTCATTAGTATTGGTATATATTTGGTTTATATCCAATTTTTCACACTACAAACATTTCACACTTTAAACATTGCAATGACTATCTCTATGCTTGTCTTTTGGTAAACCTAAGGAATAATTTCTCAAAGTTATAGATCTAAAAGGTTAAGCCTGGGTTTCAGGTTATGAGCATTTTCAGCTTTACTGTATATTGCCAAAAAGGCTAAATGAGTAGAAAAATAGGCCTTCTCATGGTATTGTGATCAATAAAAATGGGTGCAGTCTTCACGGTAATTTGGAAAAATATATAAAAATTGCAAATATATATAGCTTTTGGCTGTGATTTTATGTCTAAAAATAAATCTTAACATACTTGCTAATGTGCACATAAATGCATTTTCAGGACCTTATTCAATATAGCATTTTTGTAATAGTGCATAATTAAAGTAATAAAATTTGATGTTTGTGTAACATTTTAAAGAAATACCATAAATAATTTTGAAGTCTACAGTCTCAGACAGCTCCTACACACGCACATGCATACACGCACACACTGAGCAGTTGAAGAAAAAAGACCAGATTTCAGGTCTGGTACTCTTTTATTTCAACAGTCTCTTTAGTTAGCTCAGGGCTTTATCTAAATGTCTACTATTTTAAATCACCTTTTCTTGCTCTTGATGACATCTAGGATCTGTGGAGCATACATAGTGTTTCCTCCTGGAAGCTAAGGGGATGGTGGGAAGAGAGTTCTGGATATGTGTAGTGACCTGTAATGAGGTCTCTATCTATGTCCTTCCACTAGAATTCAAAGTCTCATCTCTCTCAGTTTGGTTAAGATTGATTTCTTCTCCTGTTTTCTATTCTTCTCTCCCTCGGTCTCACTTGTCCTAGACTGTACTTCTCATAGAATCTGCTCCAAATCAACTTGCCTCATGTTCACAAAAGACTTTGTAGAACCCGACCGTCTCTCAATACAGCTATGCTCAGTCATTATTAGGGGGCTGTGGGCAGTATGGATCCCATACCTGCCCTATAACAACTGGGACCATCTCAGAAATTTCAAGTCTGACCGTTTTTCTGTCTAACCAGGCTGCACCATTGAATTTACTCTGATGTGGTCACCCCAAACCCCCATCCCAGTTATCACTAGAGGCATCACCATTGGAGATAATCTTCCAAACATGAACTGGTGGCCAACAGCCAAAAAAAATAAATAAATTCAGATAAAACCTCTCAGCATTTTTCTTGTTTAACTAAAACTCCCCTGACACTCTAGGTCAAAGTTCAGAGAAAGGGGATTGATATCTACATGCTTTACACCTTCTTCTCTTGCTTTGCTCCCCTTGCTTCACAGCGTAACCTCTGGGTCCATGTATTGGTCCATTTTTGCATTACTATAACAGAACATCTGAGACTGGGCAACTTATAAAGAAAAAAGGTTTACTTGGCTCATAATTCTGGGATAGCAACATCAGTGCAGGTCTCAGGCTGGTAACTGGTGGGTGTAGGGAGATCACATGGTGAGAGGAAGCTGGAGACAGAGAAGCAGGAGGTGCCAGGGTCTTTAAAACATCCAGCTCGCATGGGAACTAATAAAGAACTCACTCACTATCCCCAACCCCCAGGGAAGACATTAATCTATTCATAAGGGACCTGCCCCCATGACCCAAACATTTTCCAACACTACCACATTGGGGATCAGATTGGAGAGCACAACACATCCAAACTATATCAATCTCCATAGGGATAGATTTTCTCTCAATTTTCTGGCTGTCCCTGTCATTTTCTCTCATGTCCTAGCCATCACAGGTGGAATTTTTTACCTACAGTCTGCAAGAAACCCTGTAATCTGAGTCCTTATAACTTGACTTTTAATGCAGAAAATTTAGACTATTCTCTCTATATAATATTTGGCTTTTAAGCTAGGTGTTTTGTTGTAAAATTCTATTTTGGAAGTCAGAAGCTGAAAATTTTCTTATTGAATTTTTGCTGTAACAACTTATTTTTCCACTACTCCCCTACACACAACCACCAAGATGGGCTGAAGGATGCCTAAAGCTGATGGGAGAGAAGAGCATTATGAAAATGGCAAATGAGAAAAGGCAAAATGTAACATGTTTCAACACATTACATTCATTTCCTATAAATACATATAACAGGATGTTAAGTAGAATTTTTCCTATAGCCCTGGAATTGCCTGCTAGGATCAAATACTGTGAATAAAGTGGCTCTAAGTACTTCACTTTCCAAAGAGAGACCCCAGGGAGTGGTGTCAGAAACCTCCCTTGCAGTTTATTAAGAGGTGACTGGATAAACTTTATTACTTCAGCCACTTCACTAGCTCCCCTCCTAAACCCCTAACACCTAGTCTGTGTAAGTGAAAGAATAGGGAGAAGGAGCCAAAAAAATGTTGGAGTTGGAAGAGTCATCAGGAGTACAGGCTCCACAGGTAAGGAGTGTTCATCCCCTAAGTGGAGTTCGTCTATTCCCCCTCTTTCTGGCTCAGAGGTAGATGATGCTCCCATGTAAATACCAAGGTGCATGAATAAAAAGGAGGGGTATTTGAGCAGTTCGTGCACCTATCCCTCTATGGTGGGGAGTGAAAAGGAGAAGAGTAAAGCATACTCTCTCCCCACACTTTCTATCTGAAACTTGGCCAGAGATGGGGTCAAGAAAGTGCTGGTATTTCTTGTTGATTGTTTATTTGCTGTAATCATTGGAAATGACCAGAACGTTTTGGAATTTACACAAGTTTCTCTTAAGGGATTAGGCAACATATCAACAAATAGGTAATAATAGAAGAAAAATAAAAGATTTCACATTCATGCCATACTAAGTTTGGACTATTCAATAAAATGGCTAAATAGGCATAAAACTTAGAAGACTAGAAGTAACTATACCAATATATTCACAGATATTATCTCTTTCTGGTAAAAGTATGGGTGATTATTTTTATTTTCTCTATACCGCTGAATCTTTCATAAGTTCTAAAATAAACTTTAAAAGTCATAATAAACCTCCACTCTTTTGTTATGAGGATATCAAGAATTTTTCTTAAGGTATATTACTTAGGACTTACTTTTCCATTTAATTCTCATTATACAGAGCAGCAGTAATCAAAATTGTCATTGCACATTCAGAAATTGATGTTTCTCTAAACACCATAGAAAAATTAAAAACCGTAGGACTGATTAAACTCCAAGTTAAAGAATAGAGAACAAAAAGGGTTGCATCCCTTTTGCCTTCACATCTTTGAGACTTGTGGAATTTCCTTAAACTTTAACGCGATCTGCCTGAAAGGGAACCAGAGGCTCAACAGAACTTCTACCACCTCTGGGCACAACTTCACTTTCCCATCTCCCTGTGCTTTCGTTTCACTGCTAGTGCCTTTAAAATTTCCCTTGTCGTGGGCATGCCTGGTGCCTGTGGATAAATGACTAATGCTACCCATATGGCAAACAGAAGCCTCTGGAATCCATTCAGGAGAAAGGTCTTTAGTGCAATGTTTTCATAGAACTTGATCATTCCCTCAGATCAAAGTGCACTTCTGTTTTCATAACCAAAGGAACTTTCTTTTTTATTCTTACTACTGAAGACCAAAATATATTCAGAGGTCAAGCAAAATGCTGGTAATCATAATTCCAAGGGCTTTTTTTCCTTAATTGCTATTTTTGGAAGTATAATTATTTTCTGGGATACTGCGTTACCAGATGGATTAATTTTTATAAAATACTTTAATTTTTAATTTATCATCTTCATCACTTTTAGTAAATCTTATTACTACCATGCAGGAGAAACAGGGTAGAGAGAGAAATTAGATTAACGACTGAATTATTGTTTTATCTTAAGCTCAAAAATCCTTCAGGCAAAGTTATTGAAGCACAGGGCCACATTAACATGTAAGTTACTCTTTACTTCCTCATTTAATATCAACATATTTTTCTTTTAGTCACTCCTATCTGTAACAGAAAATTTTGGGTCACTAAATGAAACAGCAGATTCTTTGCTCATAATCCTGTAGGATATAATTAGATGTTAGAAAGAAAATTCTCTTATTTTTTAAAAAAGATATAACGGAGGATAACTAGCACTACCAGCTTTATTTATTGAAAGAAATTTGTTGAATTACCCTCTTCTTATTGGCCACTATAATTTTCAGTTTGATCATTAGAAGAGTTTTATTTTATATTAAGAAATCCCTTTCTGAACCAAGAGGAATCAAAAGGAATTTCTTTTTTGGCCTAGTCCAATACTGACCCCAGTGCAGGGAAGAGCAACTGAGCAGAGGTCTATGTACCTTCCCTCCTCTCCCACTCCCTGAACACATTCTTGAAGGCCCTGTGACTCTGTGACAAAATCGTGCTGCCTTCTGACAGGCATATCCAGTCTGCTCTACCTTGTGCTGAGCCCAACTTCAGGCCTGACGTGTAGGTAACAGGGTTAACTCCTTTGCCTTTAAGGAAAGACATCTGGATAATCAGTTCTTCAGAAGTGGGCTCTACAACATACATCTCCAAACCCCAGCCCTGGGAGCCCCAAGTGGGAGAGGGCTCTGAACCAGCTGCTCCTCCCTGCCTCTATTAGTCACTCGAAGTACTTGCTCTAAGTTCTCTTGCCTCTGCCTTAAACAAGCATAAGAAAACCACAGTCCTATCTAGGGAGAATGTCCCTGGTCCCCTTGAAACATCCTTCCCCTCCAGCCAGGTTGAATTACAAACCTGAAGAAGTATTAGGACAGGAGCCTCTGTATTTTCCTGATAAGGGAGAATTTTTCATTTCCCTGAGGTTATGTGATCCTCAGGGTCAGGAAAGTGTTAACGATGCAAGTCAATGACCAGAGATTCTGACTCTCTAAGTGCTGATGGTTCAGAAGGAAGAAAGACAGAAAAGGTCTAGGAATTGAAATAACAATGAGGAAGGGTATGTGGCCATGTCAAATAATTTAGAGACTAGAGCAGAAAGAAAGACTTCATGATGGACCAGTATGTCTCTACCTAACTAAGTGCAAATTAAGGGGAAAGATAAAAATGTTTTGTCACTGTGTCTACATTGCTGGGAGAGGCATGGTGTTTATATCCCCCGAAAGTTGGAGTACTCGTATTACTGCTGCTGGTACTGCTACTGCTAGTATGAAGCATAAAAATAATAATAGTTTATAGAATGTTGATTGTCAACATCGACCCTCTCTCCATCTTCAAGAAATTGAGGCTTAGAAAGATTCAGTAATGTCCCAAAGACCAATGGGCAAGTAAGTGGCACAGCTAGGATCCAACACTGTGACTGTTGTGAGTTTAAGTCCACTGTGCTATGCTGCCTCCAGCTTAGCATTGCCAGTATCACCAAACATTGTGTCACACTTTCTCCTTTGGGCTTCTGGAAAGAAAAAGAGAATGCAAGCCAACTAGCAAACCTACCCTCTGTTCAAAACTCACTACTACCAAATGAGCATCAATGCTTTACATGTTTGTCATGGTAAACCCCCGCCCCTAAAGTGTGTCCTACCTATAACACTGCTTATGATGATGGTTATTAAACATTAAGTCAAGATTTGAAAATTTCATTTAACAGCAAACTTTTTAGTAAGGCTATGGCTTAATTGCAAAGAACTGCCTGACTTCATCGTGATTTCTAACAGTTCAACGAGTCCTCTAAAGGCAGTAGGAGCCTAACTATAAAAATCTCTTCCTTCCAAGATTTTAATAGTGATGCTGAAATTACAACCCCAGGCACAGTCCACTCCAAGACATAAAAAATCTACTTCTTTTTCCCTTGTGCTCTCTTCAACAAATGAAATAACCAAAGAAGAAAACAAACAAAAAAATGTCATCAAATCATGAGAGAGTAAGCCAGTTAATTTCTTTACTTTTTGGAGAAAAGGATATGGTAAACAGTGGGCACAATGGTTATATATTTTTTATATATGAAGTTCTAGTTTATGTCTATTTTGTCAGGGGCATATATTTCAAATGAAAAGAAAGTGGCAAATATTTTGAGTACTCATTATGTGCAAGACCCTGCACTAGTTTCAGTGAGAAATACAAAGCATAAAATTTGGTCTCTTCCTTAAAATATTTGTCACCTAGTTTTGAACACAGATAAGATGAACATTTAGTTGGTTTTTTCCAAACAAATCATTTTCAGCAAAGTTATTATTAAATTCCAAATTCAAGTGCATATGTTGGAGCAAGAAAGCATAAATTGCTTCATTATTAATATCTTTGAGACATGGAGGCAGTCAAAATTTTCCTAGACAAGACCCAGAAAACCATAGCAATAAAAGAAAAAGATAAGTCATACTTTATCAAAATTTAAAACTTTCACCTGTCAAAAGCACTGTTAAGAAAATGACCAGGAGAAAATATTTGCCAAACACATACCTGCTGATAGATTGGTATTCAAGAAATACAAAGAACCCCTAAAATTCAATTTTAAAAAAATCAATAAAATGAGCAAAATATTTGGATAGACACTTCACAAAAGAATATACAAATGACCATTAAGCACCTAAAAAAGTGCTGAACTCATTAATCATCAGGGAAATGCAAATGGATACCACAATAAGATTTGAATACCCACTCATTATAATGAATAAAATGAGAAAGTCTGACAAGACCAGGTGAGGATGTGAACCAACTGGAACTCTCAGAAATTTCTGATAGGAATATGAAATAGTAAAAGCACTTCGGAAATGGGTCTGGAGTTTCTTATAAAAGTAAACAGACACATACCCTATGACGCAGAAATCACACTCCTACACATTTCCCCAAGAGAAATGAAACATATATGCCCACAAAAGACTAGCAAAAGAATGTTCATAGAAGCCTAGTCCTAATAGCCTGACCCTGAAAACAGCCCCGGCATCCTTCTACAGAAGAATGACAAACAAACTGTAGTATTCATATCATGAAATACTACTCATCAATAAAAAAGAAAAAAAATCCTGAAAATGCAGCATGAATAAATCTCAAAACATGCTGAGTTAAGGAAAACTTATACAAAAGAATATATATTTTTGGTACCATTTATAATAAGTTCTAGAACTTAAAACTAATCTGTAGTGGAAACAAATCAGAACAGCAGTTGCCTCTGGAAGAGTGGTAAGGGGATTGACTGGGAAGGAGCACGAATTTGATAGGTGCTTGGGTTATGCAGGTGTATGCACCTGTCAAAAATCAGTAAATATGCACTTAAAAATGTGTGTGTTTTTCATTGTATGTAGATTTCATCTAAAAATTGAAAGACTATAAACAAATTTTGAATTCTAATTAAAATAATTTATGCTGAAGTATTTAATATGAGATGAATTAATCTTTAACTTACTTTGAAATGTATCAAGAAATAAGGTAAATGAATAGGATGGGTAGAGGGATAGATAAAAGGACAGATCTATAACAATTCATACGTGAATATGTATAATGAAGAAAAAAATAAGAAAAGTGGGCAAGAAACAACAGACAGGAGTACATCATTTTCTATGTGTTTAATCTCCTATCTCATTCAGTTGTTACATAGTTGTTTCCATGGATTCAACAGACAGTACCAGGCACTGTGCTAGATGAACAAGAAACACTGATTAATTTCAAAAGTGTGTTTCTTTTTCCACCCCAATGTATTTTTTTAATATCAGGATAATTATTATATTTGTCATTAAACGATGTAATCATTTTTTGTGGCCCTTTATCAATTTCTTGCTAATCCCCCTCCCTCTTTCTTACCTCTGGTGGCCTCAGTTCTGTCTAATTTCAATAATCTTAGAGTAAGGTGGGCATCCACAGATTTGGTACAAAAATTCTTAAGCAGATACTATCATACAGTATTTTCTCAGTTTCTAAACCTGGAATTTTTTTCGTACTTGGGGAACAACCAAGATTAACCAAAAATGCCAATACTACTATACTATTGAAAGCAATTACTTTTATATATATACGTATATAACTATGCTGTAATTTATTATTATAATTAGGCAAATAGAACATTGGCTTAATTATGGTTTTGATAGAGTAGTTGGTCCATTTAGGGAGCTAAATTAAAATTGTGATGATAAGATCATAAGAATTAAGACATTTAGGTAACCTCATCTAAACCTACAGCTTCAAATATCTGTGACTCTCAAATAGGTATTTTTGGCCCAGAGATCATTCCTGAGTTTTAGAAACTTGAAACCAATGCCAGCTAGACATTTCTACCTCAATTACTTCAAATTCAAACTATTTAAAAATGAACTCAATATCTTCCCCCTTACAGCTGTCCTTAGTTCTCTTCAGATTAGTTATTCATTCAAGTCCCATACTAGGAAGGAAAGAGTTAAACTAAACCCTTCCTTCATGCTTATTTACTAATTCCAATCAATCTCTAGTGCTATTAATTTTAGGCTCTAAAAATCTTTGGAAGTTCATTTCCTTACAATAAAAATAACACCTATCAAATAAAATTTGGAAAATACAGAAAAGAAGCAAGAAATATAATCACTCGTGATTTTACTGTGCAATGTGTGCAATGCTGCAAGTTTCCTCTACTCTTTTTTTTTCTAAATATAAAATTTAGAAAATTAAATTTAGAAAATTAAATTTAGAAAATTTAGTTTAGAAAATTTAATTTAGAAAATTAAAGGAGGGTTTTTGTTCACTTAAAAATATATAAGTAATTTAATACCTGACTTTTAATTTTTTTAATTTTATTTATTTTTGGCTTTTTTATTGTGGTAAAACATATATAAGAATTCCATTTTAAGCATTTTTAAACATACAATTGCATGGAATTAATTACGTTCACAATGCTGTGCAACCACTACCTCTATTTCCAAAACTTTTTCATCATACTAAATATAAATACTGTATCCATTAATCAGTTACTTTTCATTATTCCTTCCCTCCATTTATGATAATCTCTAACCTGTCTCTGAAGTTTTATTTTTTCTTTTAAATTTATTCTTAATTGACCCATGATCACTGTACATATTTATGGAGTACAATATGATATTCGGATACATTTTTACACTATGTGCAATGATCGTATCAAGGTGTTTGGCATATTCATCACCTACCTCAAATATCTATCACCTCATTCTGTTGGAAACATTCAACATCCTCTCAACTAGCAACTTGAAGTTATACATTAATTTATTGTTGGCTGTAGTCTCCCTATATTGCTATAGAACGCTAGATCTTATTCTTCCTATCTGTCTGCAATTTTGTATCCATTCACCACCCTCTCACCACCCCCCAAATCCCTCTCCCCTTACCAGACTCTAGCAACCACTATTCTACTCTCTTCTTCTATGAGATTAACTTTTTTAGCTTCCACCTGGGAGTGAAACACACAATATTTCTCTTTCTGTGTCTGGCTTATTTCACTTAACATAATTTTCTCCAAGCTCATCCATGTTACTGAAAATGGCAGAATACCACTCCTTTTCATGGATGAGTAATATTCCATTGTGTATATACACCACATTTTCTTTATCCAGTCATCTTTTTATGGACAGTTAAGTTGGTTCTAACTGTTGGCATTGTGAATAGAGCCTTGATAAACATGTGTATTAGTCCATTTTGTGTTGCTATAACAGAATAGCTGAGATTGGGTAATTCATAAAGAACAGAGGTTTATTTGGTTTATGATTCTGGGACAGCTGCATCCAGCATGGGCCTCAGGCTGCTTCTACTCATGGCAGAAAGTGGCAGGCAGCCGACAGGTACGAGCAGATCACCTGGTGAGAGGAAGCAAGAGAGAGAGGGGGGACGTGCCAGGGTCTTTTAAACAACAGCTCTTGCAGGGAATTAACAGAGCGAGAACTCACTCACTTACCCCAAACCCCACGGAGAGCATTAATCCATTCATGAGGAATCTGCCCCCATGATTCAAGCAGCTCTGAATCATGCAACACTGCCACATTAGGGATCAGATTTCTACATGAGTTCCGGGAGAGCAATACATTCAAACTCTGTCAACATGGGAGTGCAAGTACCTTTTGACATGATGATCTCCATTCCTTTGGATATATACTCAATAGTGTGATTGCTGGATCACATAGTAGTTCTATCTGCATTTCTTTGGGAAACCTCCATACTGTTTTCCCCAATGGCAGTACTACTTTACATTCCCATCAACAACATATGAGTTCCCCTTTCTCTGCATCCTTCCCAGGATTTGTTATTTTCTGTCTTTTTGATAATAGCCATTCTAACTAGGGTGAGATGATATCTCATTGTGGTTTTGATACTTTTAAAAATTTAACATTATACTATAAATTATTTTCAATTGTGCCATTTGGTCCTTGTAAACACCAGCCTTCTCTAAAATCTTCAGCCTTCTCTAAAACAGCAGGAGTACAGCGAGCATTCAAGTTCAAAAATGATTATTTCACCACAAATGGCCACAAGTATATAAAAAAAATACTCCACATTACTAATCATCAGGTATATTAGTCTATTTTTGTTGCTTATAATGAAACACTTGGAACTGGGTGATTTATAAAAAATGAAATTTATTTTTACAGTTTCTGAGGTTGGGAAGTCCAAAGTCCAGGGGACACATCTGGTGAACCTTGATGGTGGTGACAGTGATGGCAGAGTATCATGTTGGGAAAATGGTGGAGAAGAAAGAGCAGAGAGAGTCTCACTGCTCTCCTTTTAAAGCCCTCAGAGCCATGCCCCTGACCATCATTATTAATCTATTCACTATGGCATGCTCCTGCAATCTAATCACCTCTTCAAGGCCCCACTTTTCAACTATCATAATAGGATTTCTCACCTTTAACAGTTACAGTGGGGATTAAGTTTTGGGGGAAATTCAACCCAAGGCATTCTGCCCCTAGACCCCTGAAACTCATTTCCTTTTCACACACAAATACATCCATTTCATCCCCAAAGTTTTAACTTGTTCCAACTCAAAAGTCCAAATTTCAAAGCCCATCTGTGAAAACAATATAAGTTTTCTACTTCCAAGATATAATGGTGAGACAAACATAGGTTCAAAAAGGGAGAAATAGGCCAGAAGAAAGGGGTAACAGGTCCTCAGCAAGTATGAAACCCAGCAGGGTAGGCATTAAATCTTACATCTGGTAAATCATGTACCTTAACTCTATGTTTGATATCCTGTGCATGCTGGTGCCATGGTTGGGTCCTTAAGTTCTTGGGAAGCTCTGCCCCTGTGGCTTTCCTCGTCACAGGCCACACTTCAGCTCTCCCAGGCTGGTGTTCTACTCTGGTAGCTCCAAAGGTCTGTCTCCATGGTGGTCTTGCTCTCACAGCTCATTAGACTTGCTCTGTTGGGGTTTTTCTGCAGCAACTCTAACCCTACATTTCCGCTTTGCATTGCTCTAGTCAAAACTGTCTGCGGTGAATCTGCCCCTGTGACAGATCTCTGTCCGGGTCCCCAAGCCTTTCTATACATCCTTTGAAATCGGGGTGGAGGCTCCCAAGCCTTCAGAGCTCTGGCATTCTGCAAGCCTACAGATCGAATACCACATGGATGCTGCCAAAGCTTCCAGCTTGTATTTTCCAAAGCTGTGGATCCAATTAGACATGAGGCCAATTTTGCCATGGCTGGAGCAGCTGAAACAGCTGGGGTGCTGGTGTGGGGAGGAGCATCCTGAGATGGCCGTGGGCACCAAGCCCATGGAGGGCACCTCAGGCCTGTTCCCAAGACCATTTTGTCTCCCTAGGTCTTTGGGCCTGAAATGGAAGTGTTGGCCCCAGAGGCTTCTGCAATGCCTTCAGGGCCATCTCCCCCTTCTCTTGATAATCCCTTTCTTTTGTACTAATCTTCTTAGCACCATTGCATTTTTCTTCTGCAAATGTTCACTGCTTCTCTACCACACGGCCAGGCTGCCAATTTTCCAAATCTTTATGCTCTGCTTCCCTTTTAAATTCTGGCTTTATATCATGCCTTTGCTGCCATAATTCAGTGTAGGCTGTTACAAGTAACCATGCAGCTTCTTGAATGTTTTATTGCTTAGAAATTTCTTCCACCAGATGCCATTGTTCACAGCTCTTAAGTTCCAACTTCCACAAAGTCCTATGACATGGACACAATGCAGCCAAGTGCCTTGCCAGTTCATAGCAAGGTTAATCTTTGCCCCCATTCCCAATAAGTGCCTTCTTATTTACATCTGAGACATCCTCAGCATGGCCTTTGCTATCCATATTTCTGCCAGCATTCTGCTCACCACCATTTAACCAGTCTTTCTTTTCTTCTAAAATTTCACCAGCATCTAGGCTCCAAATTCTTCCAGCCTCTTCTCAACACCCAGTTACAAATCCCCTTCCACATTTTTAAGTATTTGTTGTAAGCAATACCCTACTTCTCTGGTACCAATTTTCTGTATTAGTCTGTTTCTGTTGCTTATAATAACAAAATACTTGGAACTGGGTGATTTATAAAAAATGAAATTTATTTTTACAGTTTCTGAGGTTGGGAATTCCAAAGTCCAGGGAACACAGCTGGTGAGAGCCTTAGTGGTGGCAACAGTGATGGAAGAGTATCACATTGTGAAAATGGTGGAGCAGAGAGAGTCTCACTGCTCTCCTGTTAAAGCCTTCAGAACCATGCTTCTGACCATGGTTATTAATCCATTCACTGCAGCATGGTCCTGCAATCTAATCACCTCTTCAAGGCCCCACTTTTCAACTATCATAATAGGATTTCCCACACTCAACAGTTACAGTGGGGATTTCATTTTGTGGGGAAATTCAGCCCAAGGCATCAGGAAAATGCAATCAAAACCACACTGAGACATCACTCCACCCCAGTTAGACTGGCTATTATCAAAAAGACAGAAATAACAAATGTTGGCAAGGATGCAGAGAAAGGGCAACTTTCATACACTGCTGGTGGGAATATAAATTAGTACAGTGATTATAGAAAACAGTATGAAAGTTCTTCAAAAAATTAAAAATAGAACTACACTATGAACCAGGAGTCCCACTACTAGGCTTATATCCAAATGGAATGAAGTCAATATGTTGAAATATTTGCACTCCCAGGTTCATTGCAGCATTATTCACAATAACCAAGAGATGGAATTAACCTAAATGTCCACCAGTGGATGAATGGATAAAGAAAATTTGTTATACATACACAATGGAATAGTAGTCACCTATTAAAAAAAAAAGTGAAATTCTGCCATAGGAACCTGGAGGCCATTATGTTAAGTGAAGTAATCCAGGCACAGAAGAACAAATACCACATGATCTATGTCACTCATATGTGGAATCTAAAATAGTTGTTCCCGGGCCGGCCCGGTGGCACACTGCTACAGTGCACCACTTGGGAGTGCGGCGGCGCTCCCGCCGAGGGTTTGGATCCCACATACAGACCGGTTCCCGCTCACTGGCTGAGCGATGGGCGGGCGCGGCACCGAGGGTTGCGATCCCGTTGCCGGTCCCGGTCCGGTGCGGGAGCGACACTGAGGGTTGCGGTCCATTGCCAGACACGGAAAAAAGACAAAAAGGAAAATAAAAATAAAAATAAATAAATAAATAAAATAGTTGCTCCCATAGAAGTACAGAGAATAGTGTTTACGAGAGGCTAGGGAGGGGTGAGGAAGGGTGGATGGGGAGAGGTTGGTAAACAGGTACAAAATTACAGTCACATAGGAAGAATACATTCTGGTGTTCTAGGGTGACTATAGCTAATAGCACTGTACTGTATATTTCAAGACAGCTAGAACAGAGGACCTTGAATTTTATCATCACAAAGAAGTGATCGATATTTAGGTGATGGATATGCTAACTACCCTGATTATATCATTATATAATGTATGCATGTGTTGAAACAACACACTGTATCCCATAAATATGCATGATATTAAAAATCAAGTCATTTTCATTCTTAAAAAGTTACAGTGGGACTTTATATCTAATCAAGATGGAACAACAGTAACTTCATTTACTCTCCTGCTTGAAAAAACTGAATATATATACATATATATATACACACACAGAGTTATATTTATATAAATAACTCCTACATATATAACACATATAATTGAATATGTATGTAACAGATATATACATATGTATATTATACAAAACTCATATAAATATAAACACATTTCCAACATTGGATATCAGATAGCACAGGACAATTATGCTAGAGATAGTAAAATCAAAGAGGCAATCTTTATGATTGTCTCCCTTTAATGCCTGGAGAGAATTTCCAGGCTGTGGCGCAGGTTGGGGAATCCCAAGCAAAACCTGATGGTTTTACAAAATGGAGCAGATGAAGCTGAGTATCCAGGGAGGTCAGGGTGACTGGAGTTTAGAGTGGAGTAGTACAGAAATGTGAACTGCAAAGAGAGAGGACTCTGGATATCTGTAAAGGAGCCCCTTGAGTATTCACTGATGTTCTGATCAGTATACACAGAAAGAAACTATCTAAGGCTAGGAAAAAAAATGGTCTGAAAAAATAAAAGGAGAAAAAAATCTTTGGAGCACACATAGATCTAGGAATAGTTATTGGTCCCATGAGCCACAGTAGAACACTTCATAATTCACAGGGTATCAGGTAAAATACCTAATACCTTACTCACGGAAAAAAATAAAATAAAAAATAGTGATAGAGTAAACATTAACATAGGCCTGCTTAACAAAGAGTTAAAGATACAAAATGATCAAATGGTTTCTATGTAGTTTAATCATGACCCAGAACAAAGTATGAGAGCATTTTTTATGATAAAAATTATCCAACAGCCAACAAGGTAAAAATTACAATGTATATCACCTAATAAAAAATTACCAGATGTGCAAATAAACAGAAATATATATATTCCACATTGAAGAGAAATATCATTAAATTAAAATATGCATTCTACAAATGGTATAAAAAGTTGGTAAGAACATTAAAACAGTTAGGATAACTACATTCCATGTGTTCAAGAAAGTAAATGAAATATTTAACACATTAAGCAAAGAAACAGAAGATATGAAAAAGACTCAAATATTAACTTTTAGAGATGAAAACTACAACATCTGAGAAGAAAAATCACAGGGGAGAACTAACATCATATTAAAGACAACAGGTAAGCAATAAAATAAATCAAAGATACTAAAAGCTGGTTCTTCAAAAAAAATCAATAAAATTTATAAACCTTTAACAGAATAATGAGGAAAAAAGAGAGTAAACACAACATTATCACAAATTAGAAATGTAACACTACTACAGGTTCTGCAGGTATTAAAATGACAATAAGGAAATAGTATAAACTAATGTATACCAAAAAAAATAGTAACTTAGATGAAAGGGGACAATTCCTCAAAAGACAAACTGCCAAAGCTTACTCAAGAAGAATAAAATAATCTGAATAGCACGATAAGTATTAAGAAAATTGAATTCCAGCTAAAATGCTTCCTGTAGGAAACTCCAGGTCCAGATGGCTTCAATGATGATGTCAAACAAACTTTTAAGAAAGAAATTATACCAAATCTATACAGATATCTGAAGAGAAGGGAATATTTTCCAATGTATTCTAAGAGGCCAGAATTACCATGACATCAAACCTGGACAAAGACATTATAAGAAAAGAAAACTAGAAACCAAAATTTCCCATAAACATAGATACAAATATTTAATACTTTAGCAAATGGAATTCAATGTTGTATAAAAAGTCTAATACATCACAATCAAGTTGGGTTCATCTTGGAAGGAGAAGGGTGGATCAACATTTAACAATATATGTCATTTACTTTATCAACAAAGCAGAAGAGGAAAAAACATATGACTATCTTTATAGACAAAAGGAAACATTTGACAAAATCTTATGTCTATTTCTCATAAAAAAAACTCTCAGGCAACTAGAAAAAGAAAGGAACTTCCTCAGCCCGCTAAAGGACACCTTACATAAAATAGATCATAAACCTAAATGTCAAACCAAAAAACCTAAAACTTCTAGAAGTAATATAGTACAAAATTTTTATGACCTTGGTTTAAAGAAAAACTTCTTAGATACAATACCAAAAAATAATACATAAAAAAAATTGATAGATTGAAAGCAAAATTAAGAAATGCTGCCCTTCAAAAGACACTATAAGAGAATGAAAAGACAATCCACAAACTAGGAGAAAAGGTTTGCAAGTCACATTACTGATAAAGGACTCATATTCAAAATTATGTAAAGATCTCTCTAAAGTGAATAATAAGAAAAATTTAAAAAGTAAAGAGCAAAAGATATAAACAAAAACTTCTTTCAAGAAGATATATCCATGGTAATAAAAACAGGAAAGGATGTTTAAAACCATTAGTCATTAGGGGAATGCAAATCAAAACCAAAATTAAAACCAATACACATACACTAAAATAGCTAAAGTTAAAAAGACTGACTAAACCAAGTGTTGATGGGCATGAGGAACAATGTTTCTGTAGTGCTATTTACAATAGCCAAGAGTTGGAACCAGCACAAATGTCCATCATCAGATGAGTAGATATGGAAACTGTGGTATATCTACACAATGGAATACTACTCTGCTATAAAAAAGAATGAAATACTATCATTTGCAGCAATATGGATGGACTTAGAGAGAAAATTATATTAAGCAAAATAAGTCAGGCACAGAAAGAGAAATATCATGTTCTCACTTATTTATGAGAGCTAAAAATAATAAATAAATAAATAAATAAATAAATGAGCAAATAAACAGGGTGGGAGGGGAAGAAGGTACAACAATCACAATTCCTCGGATTTGTTAAGACAAGTGAACAGATATGATGTTGATGGGGGGAAGGGGGGATAAAGGAATTGGTAAAGGGACACAAAAATCAACTACATTGTATATTGATAAATTAAAATTTTTTTAAAAAACTGACTGACTATACCAAGTATTGATGGGGATTGGAACAACTGGAACTCTCATAGTTTGTTGAAGAAAATGTACGATAAAACACTTTGGAAAACAAATTCTCATATTCTCAAAACATAAATACTTACCTATCATATTGCCCATTTATTTCATTCTTAGGAATTTACCCAAGTTAAATAAAACCCTGTTTGCACACAAAGACTTAGGCAAGAACATTAATAGCAGCTTTATTTATACTAGCTACAAACTGAGCTGAGTGAAAAGCCAGATCACAATGACCTACTTTATAATTTCCTTTACATAAATTTCTAGAAAATGGAAACATCCATAGGGAAGAAATGGGTTATAAAGTGGCAGGAGGAGACTTTTGTGGTGATGGAAGATATATTTATCATTTTGATTGCGCTGATGGTTTTATGGGTATATAGATCTGTTAAAAATATATCAAATTGTACCTTTTAAAATGTGTGGATTTTATTATACCTAGTAAAGATTTAGAATAAAAAGAGAAAAGGAGAGGAAGGAAAAAAGGAAGGAAGGAAGGAAGGAAGGAAGGAAGGAAGGAAGGAAGGAAGGAAGGAGAAGAGAAACAAACCCCACTGCCTTACCAGAGCCTTAAGGATAATCCCTAAAGTTGTTAAATCATGTCTGTGTTTTTCATGAAATGGCCGTGTTTGCCTCTTTATATCATCTCTCACAACTCTCTAACTCATCTATTTTCAATTCCTTTCATCATACACTCTACATTCTAGTTTATACTATCTCAAAGCTCATTATCCCCTGTGACCTCTGCAACTCCCATTTGTCTTTACCTTTTTTATTCCTCGGCATTCTGTGGAGTATTTTAATTAATTAATTGATTAATTAATTAAGACACAGTCAATTGCATATATCTGTGGATGTTACCTCTCCTTTCCCCAAGCTCCTACTCCCAGACTGAGTTTGTTGCTCTAACAAAACATTCTTTACACTATTAGGTCACTGTTGAGTTATTTGTTTGTTCTATTTTATGAAGAAACCCTTGAGGACAGAATTTGTCCTGTCTACCTCTATTCTCCCAATATTTCATACAGTGTCTAGTCCATAGTATGCACTTGACATAATTTGTTGCACAAAGGAAAGAATGCAATTATTTTAATGTATACTCCACCTCACTGCTGTCCTTTTAGTACAAACAGAATATTAATAGAGAGTCCCAAAAGTAGTCATAGCTATTATCTCAGCATTTGTTTCTTTTAATTTGGGGGAGGAGGGAAAGGTTTGGGGAGAGAGAGGGGAAGACATTAAAACAAATTCCAAATGCATGAGACCAAAAATATTTAGTACATCATAGAAAAACATCTCACCTTCAAGGCTCATAATGGGCCACACTGCCTCATTGTAGATTGATCTGCCAAATAAATAGACATGTAAGTGGCCTTTTAAAATGGATGCCCTGGGTGACTTTTACCTATGTTTTCAATAAACCCAGCACTAGCAGTGATGACAGTGGAGCAAACTGCACACGAACAGCACGAGACTGCTTCTTTATGTTAAGTGCACAGTGCTTACTTATGAACTCTTGAAATCTGCAATTTAGTCTGCTTCACAATTTTGCTGTGAGAAAGTGTCTGACAATCAAGAAATAAATTAATCTAGTTCTCAGAACAACCCCCAGTGAGAATTATAGAGGAGCGAAGGGAATTCTCTTGGATGAACAGATATTTTCATCGGAATGTTTTTCTGTCTACTTCACCAGTGTTTATGAACTATTTACAAAACATGCATTTACTGAAAACAGGTATTTTGTTGCCCACTTATGCTTAGGAGCCACATTTCCTGAAATAGGCTGGAGTAAACCCAATTGTACTGTTTCTACATGATCAAAAATTGAGGATCAATATGAAAGAAGTTCTGAAATGTCATTGGACTGTGTGCCAAATGTAAGCCATTGTGAAATGAACTCGAGAGTACAGCCACTTAAGATCTTGTTCTGTGTCATTCAGGTCAGACAGTAGAAGCAGAAAAGAAAATGCAAGCAAAGAATTGTTTAATACAGTCTTTAAAATATAACGAAGAAAACAGGCGTGAGGATGTGTGAATTTCCAGGCACTGTGGGAAGAGGTGAAAATTAAAAACTAGCTGGTTATTCCCTCCAGAATAGGTTGTTTTCTCCTCTAGAAAAACAAAGAAAAAAATCATGCACCAAATAAAGCCAAATCTCTTTAAAGCTTCTGTTAGTAGTAGGTTCGTTTATTTTTCCCCTGAGCAAGCATCATTGGATTCAAATGAAAAGCTTGAGGCATATTTGGTAGATGATAATAAATGATGAAGGATCTAGCTAGTAAAGTCATAGTGGAAAATCAGAATGGTAAGTTTACTTTTACAAACATTTATTTAATAAGGACATGCATAGAAACCTAAAGGCAAAATCGTTGATGGGAAATAACTATGATATACCTACGGGCATCTTTCAACATCTATTTCTAACTGATAGTAAGAAACATGAAAAGAAGTAGCATGAAAATATCACTCACCTTCTCCATACACAGAGACAAGGGGAAGGCTCCTTTGTAGAATTCTGTTTTCAGTCATGGTAATAAATTAAGAATAACTGAAAAAAGAAAAGACAACTAATCCACCCAGCCTATTACATCAACCTGTTACCTATTTCTAAATAGTTTCTTTTTTAAAAAAAGTTATAGCAATTCAACTGTTTCATCTAATTCAGACATGATTAAAATATATAATTAAGGAATTAAAATTGCCCTGTAATGAAAGATGTGTAAGCTTTCACAGTTAAATCACATTAAGCAATAATGGGGTGTGTGTGCACCAATCACCACTTCCTTTTGTCATGGATTACCTTTGCTCCTAAATTTATATACCTCTCAAATTATAGAGAAAAATATTGTGGAAATGACAGATGACATCAGGCTCATTCTCCAACAACCCAAGTTTAGAAAGAAGGTGAAAGATTTTAAATGCTAAAAAGCTTTTCTGCTCTGTCAGCAGCAATTCTAGAAGCCTGTACTATTTGAAACATTTATTCTTTGTCCCAAAGGGCATGGAATAGCAAATTTTGAAACAGCAGCACCTTAAAATATTTTAAGTCTTCAAACAACTACCATGCTGTGGCAATCTACCATGCAGATTAAGCACTTTACATGTAATCTTGTTTAATTAATACTTGGAACACCTGAGTTAAGTGAGATCACCATTTTACATGTATTTTATCTAGGTCAAGTCTCTCTAGCCCAAGTGGACTCACTTGGTAAATGGTGGGCTTGGAGCAAATCCTAGTCAGCCTTACCCTAAAACCTAGGTAGTTGACTCAATATGAGTCAATTAGATTCTGGGTCCTGTTGATTTTATTGGGTCCAGTGTGGTTTTATTCTGACAAGTCAACCATCAGATCGGCTTCTACAGGAAGGCATTCCTCACAGCTTCCAAACTGCACCTCTATCTTCAGTCCCACAGTGCCCTAAGAAACTTTAATCAAAATATTGACCATATTAAATTAAATTATAAGATCAATCCTTTCTAGAATGTAATCCTCTTGGAGGTTGGAACCATAGCCACTTCTGTATCCTAAGCACTTAGCAGAGTGTCAAGAAGGTAGGAGATGCTTGACAAATATTTGATTAATTGTAATTGAACTGAGAGGATTGGCTTAGATCAAGAGTTTTCAAACTGTGTTCCATGGAACCCAATGAAATCTTCAGAGCTCACTTGGTGTGGGGAGGGGTCTGGACATGCAGGGAAAAAGTGCTGACTGGGCAGGAATTCTGATCCCCACCATCACCAGAGCTTCAGCCACTCCCATTTCAGTCGGAGTGCCTTTTCTTTAATCTTTTTTTTTTTTCTGTTGAATTTCTACATACATATTTTGCTTCAACAGAGGAACGTATGGCTAAAAACTGTTTAAAGCCATTGGAGTAGATGATCACACTTTCACTTCCAAACTTATACCATTGTTCTCTACTTTCCTCTCAACAGCTCATAGCTGGAATCCAAATAATCAAATGCATGCCAAGCATATATGTAATTGAAGCTGTTGTGGGAAATTGGTGTTGGTGGGTGTCATAATTCATTTGTGTAACATGTTCTGGAATATCACGGAAGAAAATTACTGAATAATCAACATATTGAACCCAAGAAGTTCTAGAATGTGGTACTTTGGGAAAGAATTCTTCACCTGATTTTCAGGAATGTTGGAAGGACATCATGACTGAAAGAAGGCAGGAGTTATTCCAAGTTTGGAGTTAACCATTGTGACTTCTCCTACCAAATCATGGACAAAAATAAGCTCTGTTATTCTTTGAGGAGGTATTTCCTAGGATCCTTTGCTGTCAGATGTGGTTGAAGTCATGTCAAATAGAATAAGTCTTCAGAAGCAGCTATCTCTGAATATTAAGAGCAGGAGAGGAAAAAATATAGCATTAGCCACATAAGGCCTTTTGTTGTTGTTGTTTGGGGTGGCTGTCTAGTATAGGGATCAAACCCTGGACCTTGGTGTCATCAGCTTATGCTCTAACTAACTAAGCTAACTGGTCAGCACCAAGATAAGAAAATTTTTACCACACTTCAATGTTAATAATTGTAAATATGCAGAACTAATCAATCATAAAGGTGAGAAAAGCACAAAACATGGTTGGAGTTTGACTGGGGAGTCAAACTGGAGTTACACTGCCTGTGCCCCAATCTCGTTTGCAGTAGCAGTGGGAGCCCCTTCTTCACCCCCAAAATCTTACAGCTGTTGCATTATTAGGAAAATGAAGTAAACAGTAATTCGAGGCAGAGTCAGTCGTGGCCTGTGTCCACTCCACAAGATTAGGGTCTGCTGGGTTGTGTGTGTGTGTGTGGAGAGTTTCTTAAAACATGTGTAACAAAGAAAAATAATAAAGTCATGAAGGAGAAATGTTTGAGCATTCAGGAATGATTCTGAGCACTGGACACCTGCTGATTTACCCACTGAGTCAGGTCAGGGCAGTGCCACCAACAAATGTTACACATCTGTGGTTTTTGTTTGTCATTAATACTGCCTAGAGGGAGCCAAGAACTGGCTGAACATGACATTTACGGTTCTGGGGTGCTGTATAAAGTGTCCCAAGGCCAGAGCAACCTCAGCAGCCTGGGCTTACGTTGCTCCCACTGTTCTCACTCTCCTCCTAGGGAAGGAAGCCAGGGTAGGTCCCTCCTCAGAGGGAGGTGTGGAGTATCATCAATGACATTTTTTGAGCATTGACTTTGTTCTAGGACAGACGTGCCATTGCAATTCACATTTTACACAAGAGTAATAGTGCAGAGGTTAGCTGATCTACCCAGCTCACAAACAAATTAAATCGTAAGTTGGGATCTGAATCTTGTTACGTCTGACACCAGGACTTAGGTCTCTAATGACTTTGAAACAGTACCTTCTGACATCACATTGTCTCCCTCTTGTTAATGTCTTGAATATGGTTATGCCTCTAAATGGTGTGGGCAGCCACTAAGCCAAGAAATATATAGCCCCCCCTTCAAAGAGCAGACAGCTTTGTGGAAATGATTTGTGCTAATGGAACACAAGCAAGCTCACACTGATGACGCTTATGCCAGCAGAGGGTGATAGGTTTAATATTGAATAGTGGTTGAGAACATGGGCTTTAGAATTATGCAGACCTGAGCTCAGATTCTCATTCTTTTAGTCACTGCCTTTGAAGAAGTTACTTTAATTTTTTTCATCTATGAGAACCTCGTGGGATTGCTAGACGAATTAACTAAATAAGTAATGTAAAATGCTTGGCATAATGCCTAGTACATAATAAGAGATTTATAAATGCCACCTATGATTAGCGACTTGCCATTACTGTATTTGCAACCATGTTTTGATATCATACATTTTTTCTTTTCTAGCAAAAACAAGTTTTGCCTATTCAATCCTTTCTTATGATTCCATAGGATGCAACAGAGATCTTAAATATATTTATGAATGATTACTTCTCACTAGAGAATTCTAAATAGAACACTAGTGAATTAGTGAATTAGTTACCATCATAACAATAGTGCATGTACCAAATATGCTAATATTCTAGCATGAGGAAAGTGAACAAATAGTGAAGAAAAAGTTAATTACTAATACTAATTGTCTTAGGAATAATAATGGTGATGTGACCATGTAGGAAAATGTCCTCCATCTTAGGAGGTACACATTGAAGGAGGGATGAAGTGTAATGATGCCTGCACTCGTGTTTCTACACACCTTGGGAGCAAGAGCACTAATAGGTTTTTCCCATACTATCTTTTCAAGGATGTTTGTATACTGAACAGCCTTTAAAGACAGAGATACTCTCTTCCTCTGGAGGAAAAATTATGCAGATTGGTTTGCAGTCTCTAATAAAAGTTTGGGGCTCCTCAGCTATAGCATAAACTTCTTGCATGCACAGTATCCACCTGGGCCTGCCTCTGTGAAAACTCCTGTAGAACTTGGGCACAAGGGGAACAAGTGTGAACACAAAGCTTATGCATGTGAGTAGCAATACTTTTTGGTTTCTGACCCAAGAGTTGTATGTCTTCTGCTAACATCCATGAAACTTGAGCAGACTAACTTGTTAGTTTTCAACCCTTCACAGTGCTTAACATCTACTTTCAAATATTTGAGCCAAATAAACATGTGTGTATATATGTGTATGCTCAGATTATAAAAGTCAAGGGATTAATTACCTGTCTTAAGAAAATAAGTAGATTAACCTCAGCTATAAATCACTGAACTCCACACTTGAGCACAGGGTGAAAATTGAAAGAAATCAGACATATCCTGGATCTGTGTGGGCATACAGGCATTCAGTGGCTCTTTCACACATTTCCAACTGTTGCTTCAAATATGAAATTAAGAGAAAATTCATTCAAAAGGGCCTCAGGGGATCTGAAATAGCATATATCTGGCTGAAAACTTTTAAAAACTCATAAATATTTAGAAAGATAGACATTATTTGCATACATCTTTACTCTTTTTTCCCCTTATACACGTGTTCATCATTGTTTCTTAGACAGTTAACAAAGACCTACTCTGTGCCAGGTATCGCAGCACGTCTCACAGTAACCCTGTGATAGATGGGTGGACATTATTATTAAGACTGTCTTGCAGAGGAAAGTGCAGCAGCACAAGGTTTAAGGCTTTGCCTGACACTCAGAATGACAGGGCTAAAATGTAGAATTATAATCCATCTTGACATCTTCCAGTAGTCCATAAATTTTATACTTTAATACATAGATCAGCAAAGTTATTAGGATCAACTTTATACTCTACACTTTTGAATTGGAAAAATTGAACATGGAAAAGTTTTTTTTAACTTTTCATGAAAAAGTTTTTTCATGGCAAACTTATGTTTATAGTACTTCATGATGAAAAATGTTCATTTTATTTAAAGTGTATCAAAGTGTGAGCAGAGAAGGACTTAATTGTATTCTTTAGAAATGGGGGAGATCGGGCCAGCCCGGTGGCGCACTGGAGAGTGCGCCGCTTGGGAGCACTGCGGCGCTCCTGCCGAGGGTTCAGATCCCATGTGGAGACCGGTTCCCGCTTACTGGCTGAGCGCGGTGCGGGTGCAACACCGAGGGTTGCAATCCCGTTGCCGGTCCCCGGTACAGGCGCGACACCGAGGGTTGCAATCCCGTTACCAGTCAGTAAAAAAGACAAAAAGGAAAAAAAAAAAAAAGAAATGGGGGAGATCTTGGAGCCCATTTTGTCTTTTCCCTTTATTTTCTAATGAACCAGGCTCAGAGAAGTTCAGTGAAACATTACATTCCAATCTACAGAACTGTGTTTCTCTTTTAACAATAAACAACAATTTTCAAGGCATGAGAAAACCTTCTAGGCTTAAACACAACCAAATGCAACATTTTAATTGTCAGATTCTTTTCCCAGCATTATTGAGATATGACTGATAAATAAAAATTGCATATATTTAAGGTATACAAGATGATGACTTGATATATGTGTAATTGTGAAATGATTACCACAATCAAGCTAGTTAATATATTCATAACTTCACATATTTACCCTTTTTTTGTTGTTTTAAGAGTACTTAAGTACAACTCTCAGCAAATTTCAAGTATACAATACATTATTATTAACTATATTCACCATGCTGTACATGGGATCTCCAGAACTTATTTATCTTATAACAAAAAGTTTGTACCCCTTGACCATCTCCCCATTACGATCCAGAAATCCCACTTTTTGGTGTATATCCAAGGGAAATGAAATCAGTATTGCAAAGAGATGTCTGCACTCCCATGTTTATGGCAGCACTATTCACAATAGCCAAGACATGGAAGCAGCCTATCTGTCCATCAAAAGACGAATGATTAAAGAAAAAGTGGCACACACATACAATGGAATATTAGTCAGTTTAAAATTTAAAAAAATCCTTCTATTTGTAACAACATTGATGAATCTGGAGATTGTTATACTTGATAAAATAAGCAAGACACAAGAGAGACAAATATTGCATGATCTCACTTACATGTTGAATCTCAAAAAAGTCAGTCTCACAGAAACAGAGAGTAGAAAGTAAGATCTATAATCCACTATATTTTAAAAATATATTATCTGATTTCATATTCAGATATTTAGAGTTTAATTTGAGTCCCCAACTAGTCTGAACAATCTAAATATGTTGTCATTATTTAACAATTACTTTTTTTTTTTTTTTTGTCTTTTTGTCTTTTTCTGTGTCCGGCAACGGATCGCAACCCTCAGTGTTGCCCCCGTACCGGACCGGGGACCGGCAACAGGATCGCAACCCTCGGCGTTGCTCCCGCGCCTCGCTCAGCCAGTGAGC
>NW_007728764.1:169238-174688 GCF_000696425.1 Galeopterus variegatus | reverse complement strand
GTCTGTATGTGGGATCCAAACCCTCGGGCGGGAGCGCCGCCGCGCTTCCCAAGCGGCGCACTATCCAGTGCACCACCGGGCCGGCCCTAACAATTACTTAAAAGACCTTATTTAAAGCATTAATAGTCTTCATTTGTTAACATATTAAACTTTGAGAAGTTTATCCACAATTCCAAATCTATAGTGATTTGACTGGATTCAGATTTTTCTTTAAAATGTCAACATTTCAGTAATGAAATGTCTACCTATAATTATAATCTTTCAGTAAGTTGATTTGGAAAACCCAAAGAAAGATAACTAATGATACAGAAAAATTATTCTGTTGGCAATATCCCATTTTTCCAGGATTCATATATAAACTTATAGTCAACATAATCTTTTAAGCATCATATGTTCATGAATATCCAAGTAATACCTCTCATTAAATACAACTGTTCACAATCACCCGATTTTTATCTGCAATCAAAATGGGGTTATCAGAGTGTATACTTTTTACAAATGCATATAAGTCATTTTAAATGAATTGAAAAGAAAAAAATAAACATTGGGTTATCAGTTTATGAAGCAAGTTCAAGGTGAGCCCAATCTAAATTTATTTGTCGATTGCTTCATTTATTTATTTATTTTTGGTTATGAATATTCATGAGATACAAAGCTGATTTTCACCCCTCATGCCCGAGATGGGAAGGCCAGATCCATACTGGCAGCATGCCCATTACCACAAATTGCAATTGTATCATATGTCCCCCACCCAATTATCCCCAACCTACCCCCCCCCTCCCTTTTGCTCACTCCATTTTGTATTGGAAACTTATGCTGAAAGAAATAAGCAAGGCACAGAGGGATAAACATTGCATGTGATTGCTTTAGATTTTAAAATCGCATCTAGCAATTGAGCCATCTGAACCCTTTGGGTTTATCGCATTTGGAAAAACACCTTAAAAATATAGGATTTATTGTATAATTTCTAATTTTTTTTTCCATTAAAAGGCAAGAAAACAATCTCAATAGGTATTTATGTTATTAAATTATTTCTAGAACAGAAAGTGCAAACTGTCAAAAATGAATGTGGGGTAAGAAGGAAGCCAACAGGGAGCTTTGAAATATATACAATAGTTGTATATATTGGAAGGAAGGAAGGAAGGAAGGAAAGAAGGATGGAGGGAGGGAGAGAGGGAGGGAAGGAAGGAAATCTCTTGAATTAGTCTAACTCTACTATCTGGATGACATGATTAAGTGCCAAAAGCAGAATATAAAAAGTATAGTGCTTGTCCTATGCTTATAAAAGTGTTCATTAAAGATCTGGCCACTTCTTAGCTAAGGATTTTTCAAAAATTTATTTTCCAGAAGTGTTAATTGAGAGTTCTCAACCATTTTTTAACCTATAATTGCTTCCAATAAAAACAAAAATTTCATAAACTCTTAGAGACTCACATATACCTCCCTTAGTTGAAAATCAGTCTTTTCTGTATATCCCCATCAAGTCAAGATTTTTGTCCAGTTTTATGTCTGTGACTTGCCTTATGAAAACAATAGATATGTATTCCTTTTCAAAATAAAAGTGATAAAATGTTGATTATGCTTTTTCAATCTGCACATTAACCCTTTCCTGATAAATATTTTGATAAACTCTTATATACTGGTTTGAATGGAATAGTGTTTACTATTTAACAACTAACACATAGAAATGGCATTTCTGGAAATTATTACTTTTCAAAGTATCTTTCTAGTGGGTTAGTATTTTTAACTTTGATCCAGCATATGTTATTTAGTGATCCAGCACATTTATATTTAGTTTCTAATAAACTAAGTCATTATATTTGAAGAAGTAGCAAACCTTTAAATAGCTTCACAAATGTTGATAACATCATTTACCAAGCACCTACTAAGCACCTCGAGGTAACTGCTACCAAGAAGAAAACATGAGAATTAACCACTAATATGAGGTATCTCTAGTTTTATTGGTAATGCGACATGATCCCTGCCATATTAATATACAAAAATGTTATAGAAACATAGACGTCATGTTCTGGATACACAGTTACAGATAAAGATATGGAAGAGATTATAAACTATATAATAGAGTCAACCTAATAGGACAATTGAAGAACCAAGAAATCTTATTATTATGTTGGGAAAAGCTTTTAGAATTCTCTGGATTTTGGCACCAAAATGTGTAACACTCAGTAGATAAATACAGATACATGTAAAAAGTGGTAAACAAAAGCAACATTGTTGTCTTTCACAAAACTGGCGGACAGAAAACAGGTCATTATATTGAATCCGAAAATAGACATGTTCAGTGTTCTTCATTATTATTCTTGGCTTTTATGTGAGCTAAGCATTCAACAAGTCTTTTACTATTCTGGGCCTCAGATATTCTTTCTGAGCAATTACACTAGATGATCTTTTCTTGAGGTTCCTTCTTGCTCTCATATTATTCTGTACTTCCATCAAGGCACCCAGAATTCAACCTCTTCACATGCCAGGAATCTTAGAACTATGAGAAAAGATGTCATCTAAACATTATTCACTCCCCAATTTGGCCATTTGATGTGAAGTGTCAATTCAAAATTTTACAAGTTCTCCTTTCATTTTGTAAATTAGCCTGAGTCTATAGAAGCACTGAAAAATCCTTTTTCATTTTATTTTGATTTGGGAATTAAGTCATTTGCTACTACATCAACTTGGAATATACTACACAGATAAATAACTGGATAAATATTTACTCCAATGCTGGTATTAAAGTGTTAAATCTGCCATGTCAAATGGTTTTCTTTGTGTTTGTCAGTGAGTTGTAGTCTTCCCTATATTTCTTATCTAAATATTTATGAAAACAAAAAATAAATGGAGAGAAACATATTTTTAAATAATTGTGGTTAGGGCCGACCCCGTGGCTCACTAGGGAGAGTGCGGCACTGGGAGTGCCACAGCCGCGGGTTCAGATCCTATATGGGGATGGCCGGTGCGCTCACTGGCTGAGCACGGTGTGGGCGACACCACACCAAGGGTTGGGATCCCTTACCGGTTACAAAAATAATAATAATAATAATAATAATTGTGGTTAAATAATACAAAGTAGAATATAGTTTAGAAAATATTCAGCTCCTGCATATAAAACACTACAGATTGTTAGAATATGTTACTGACGAGAATATAGCACAGTTACAGATACTACTTAGCACACATCAACATATTTGTCTTCTCTATTCTATGCCTTCTGTCATTACGAGTACCACCTGGTACACACTAAGGGCTCAGCAAATGTTTGCTGAATAAGTAAATAATGATCTCCCTTTCTCATTTAATAGATATGGCTATTGAGGTAGAGAGAGATTACGTCATTTACTAGTTCAGGACAAAACCAAAATTAGAATCTAGGCCTTCAGACTCATAGTCTAGTTCTACATTTTACATTATACAGACATAAGAACGTGAACATTGGTTAGACACATAATAAAGAAAAATTTCGGTATGTGAGTGTGTTAGTCCATTCAGGTTACTATAACAAAATACTTTAGACTGGGTAACTTACAAACAGAAATTTATTTCTCACAGTCCTGGAGACTGGGAAGTCCAAGATCAAGGTGCTGGCAGTGTCGGGTAAGGGCCCATTCCTCATAGATGAGCCTTTGTCTGTGTCCTCATGTGCTGGAAGGTGCACAGCAGCTCTCTCTGGGGCCACTTTTATAAGGGCACTAATATCATTCTTCAGGGCTCTGCCCTCATGACCCAATCACTTCCCAAAAGGTCTTACTTCCTAATACCATCACTTTAGGGGTTAGGATTTAAATATATGAATTTGGGGGGAACACAAACTTTCAGACCATAGCAATGAGAATTTCCATTTACAGACTAATGATTTTTACAAGTCATTACCTCAATTAGAAATGTAACCAAGAACCTTCGCTGTGCCTTTACAGATCATAGTAAAGTACTCAGGGCTTAAATTATCTGATCGACTACTTAGTTCTCATGAAGTGCTGCTTCTCCACTTTATGTGTTCTGTGAAGATGCAGCCTTGGTGTTTTGGTCAAGAGCCTGGGTTTTAGTAGGGGTTCTAAAAACCAGTAGTATTCTAGAATTCTGTGTGATCTGGTGGATCTGTTTCAGAACTTCAGAAAAAGACTTAGAGGTCATCTTACTTAATATCTGTCCTAACACATGAATCCTTTGTACAGCAGCTCCTACAGGGAAGCACTCAGGTATGGCTGGAACTCCTCCTGTTAACAGTGTTAACTAACTTCACAAGGCAGCTTAAAGCAAAGGAAATAATTAAAGGAATTTTTTGGTATTTTTGCTGCTGTTGTTTTCTTCCAACTTTGACACAACTTGTACATTTAAATTTGTATATTTAAGTTATACAACTTGGAGATTACATATATATTTGACAGTACTTCAAAAAGTTTGTGGGAAAATAGAATAATTAAAAGATAACACAAATCTTTCCGTAAGCTTTTTGAAGTACCCTCATACACACACACACACACACACACACACACACACACTACACACACACATTGTGAAATATTCAATATAATCAAGCTAATTAACATATCCATCACCTCACATAGTTACTATTCTATGTGTTTGTGCATGTGTGTGTGTGTGTGTGTGTGTGTGTGTGTGTGGTGAGGACACTTAAGATCTACCTTTTTTAGCTTTGAAACTAAAAGGTATGTGTGATTCTAGTAAATGTTCTTAACTTTTTCAATCCTCAGTTTCCTCAGATTTTAAAATACAGATACTAATATCTGCCTTCCAGGTTATTATGAAGATTAGACAAAATAAATTATATAAAGCTCTTTCAAACACTAGCAGTCAGAAATACTCATTTTCCCCACAGATGCTTTATCAAAAAAAGTAGGTAAAATTTGCTGCTTCTTAGATGTACTAGTTTCCTAGGGCTACCATAACAAATTACCTCATACTGAATACCTTAAAACAACTGGAATTTAGTCCCTCATAGTTCCAGAGCTTAGAAGTCCTAAATCAAGGTGTCAGCAGGACCATGCTCTATCTGAAAGCTCAAGGGGAGGACTGTCCTTTGCCTTTTCCTAGCTTCTGGTGGGTGCCAACAATCTTGGTGTCCTTGATGCGTAGACACATCACTCTAATCTCTGCCTCTATCATCACATATCCCTGTGTGTCTATGTTTTCAAATTTCCCTCTTCTTATAAGAACACCAGTCATATTGGATTTAGGGCCCACTCTAACCCACTATGACTCATCTTAACTTGATTACATATACAAAGACCCTATTTCCAAATAATGTCACGTTCACAGGTTCTAGATAGACACAAATTTTGGGAAGGACACTATTCAACCCAGTATACTAGAGTTGTTACAACAATTCAATAAAATATTATGTAAATTCTTAAGTACAAGTAGATTCTACTTCTTGAATTTCCAATTGTTAAATAACTTTTATATATATATATATATATATA
>NW_007728764.1:53948-169103 GCF_000696425.1 Galeopterus variegatus | reverse complement strand
TATATATATATATATATATATATATATATATATATATATACACACACACACACACACAAATTATACATTCAAGAATTATTTTCTAACATAGTAAAAAAATTCACTTACCAATTAGGTAGAGGAGAAATGAGATAATTCCATTCCCCAAATAATAAAGTTATAAAAGAATGCATAAAAGTGTTTATGTCTAGTACGACATTTCAACATATAAAATTAACCCATTTCAGAAAATCTATAGTCATGAGATATATGAGGCAGGAATCACAATGTATGGAACACCAAATTTAGTTTTCCATTAGCTTATGTTGATGTGATATGCCCTTGAGCCAAAGTTTAACAGTCCACTTACAGTTCTTTAATAGAAACTTCTAAGGAATGATGATTCTATCACATTGTAATAGCAGAAATATATTTAGGTCAATGATCATCCACAAACAAATATTTAAATAAAAAGCATATGGCATCAGTCATCTTTTATAATCCATTGGTTTGGTTATATAATGAAATCTTGGGATGTTTCACTTATGCGTAAATTGTGAACATTGTAAGAATCAGCATTTAAATTAATATTAGCAGAACAATTGAGTTGGGTGAAGTATTTTCTCACAGTAACCTGTAGAAAATCAATCAATGTCACTTGAATTGCTGCACTTGGACTCCCAATAGCATATGATTTTCACTGAGTGCTACTGTGTAAAATACACCTCAAATACTATATTCAGTCCTAGGAGAGAACAAAAATGAGACTTCTTTTGCAAAAATGAGATGTGATCATAAGAGTATTTTACGCTTCCTGCATAGAAATAGAAAAATTCATTCAAATAGTAGAAAGGCTCCATTTTTATCATGTGCTCTGACATGTATATTTTGAATACTTGAAAACACATTTGGGTTGTATTTCTGATATAAATAGCCTATACAAAAATGAGAACTTTTTAAATTATCTAAAAGGAAAGAAATACATATAAAAAAATTAAGTATCTTTACACTTTTAACCTCTAGGATAAAAAATATAACCTTTCCAGGCTCACAAATACCTTTATAAAATCAGGTTGCAAGGCCTGTAAAGCTATGCCACTTTTAATAAATACAGATGGTATCCTTCACATTGCCATTGTCCCTAGCCTAAAGCTCTATTACTGTCACCTGAAACTACTGTATTTACTTCCTAATTGTTCCCCTATGATAGCATTTTTCCTTCCTTAATCCCCCCATTCCTATTCCAAGTTTCAGATGAATCTTCCTTACAGCATGGCTTTGCCCGTGCCATTCCTCTGAGGAAAAATCTGCATGTTCTATCATTGCCTGCAAATAATCCTTGCCTCATTCCAACTCATCTGAGACCTGATCCCAACCAGTTTCTCAAGTTTTTTTTTTTATTTTTTTTTTTGTCTTTTGTCTTTTTCCGTGTCCGGCAACGGATCGCAACCCTCAGTGTTGTCCCCGTACCGGACCGGGGACCGGCAACGGGATCGCAACCCTCGGTGTTGCTCCCGTGCCTCGCTCAGCCAGTGAGCGGGAACCGGTCTGTATGTGGGATCCGAACCCTCGGGCAGGAGTGCCGCGGCGCTTCCCAAGCGGTGCACTATCCAGTGCGCCACCGGGCTGGCCCCAGTTTCTCAAGTTTTATTTTCCATTTCTTTCCCTCAAAACCCTACACTTCAGACAATGCAGATTCTTCTCCATTCTCTGGAATTAGTCTGCACTTCTCAGTCTCGCTGCCTCTGCCTGGATTATTCTACTTGAATTGAACTTTTCCCATGCAAAACTTTTAGGACCCACTCACATGTGCTTTTCTTTATGAAGCTTCTCTGATTCAACCTCCTTCCTCACAATTCCTTCCAAATAGTAGGTGTATCTGTTAGAGCATTTAGCACATTCTGGTCTATCTTTAATTGCTTATTTTTTTCCCCCTTACTGATCTTTCTCACACAGTTTATGAGGAGCCATGTTTTCATCACATTTGAATCATCCTGAGCAAGTAGCATAACACCTTCAAAGATTAAATCACATGAGTTTTTCACGTGAACTTTTTCCAAAGATTCCATGGGAAATTATTATCTCAAAGAGAAAATGAATTTACAATTTCTCAGATTACCAGATGAGGATACAGAATCAAAGAAGAGGAAGTTAGCACTGTTACAAATTTATCAGTTCTCACAAGAGAGATGAAGGGAAATTATATACAGTAACTTCTTAACTAAATACTGTAGGAACTTTCATTAACATAAAACCTGTGCATTCTACCTTTACCAAGTAATCACAGACCATATTTCTGTATCTTCCTTATATTCATGGTTTTCTTTGGCAGACGTTGCTATAATCCTAAAATACAAAATGAGGTTGAGATTTGGAAATGTTTAGGTTTAGTTGGTTGGTTTCATGAGCTAACTTTCAGGGAAGGAAAAGAGAAATTTACTTTAATAAGATAATATAATAGAAGTGTAACCAATCTTCCTTCCCATTACTTACTTGTGAAGCAGAAAGGAGAATCTAAAACAAAGTCAGAGTTACGGAAATGCCTTTAAAGGGTAGTGGAATATTTGAATATAGTCCTTATAAAATGCAAGTTGCATTTCTCTTCACCTAGCCTTCATTCAAACACTTCCCATTTTGTTGAGCTCTCTTTTCAGCTGAGTGTCCTGATGACAGAAAACACAGCTTTACATTCTGCCAGTGGAATTGTTTGGCACTAGAATTCTGGCTGGACATTCCCCTATGAGAAATCTACTTTTGGTATGCATTGTTGAGCATTTTACTGTGTATTTAGATAAAGCTTTTACTTCATGACTTTTTAACTCCTCTCCTTTATGGAATCCAGGTAGTATAAATCAGCTCTTCTGACTTCTATGTATTAATTAGAGCAGTAGTTAAGGGTATTAATGAAATCCTTCTCTCCATTAAAATTCAGGTCAACAGTAGCATATTATTACCCTACAGGGAGTATTACCAAGCTTAAAGGAGCGAGCTGTTTGGCAGATATTAGTCTTTGAAGAATAAACTCCCATAAACTTTCTTGAAAAAAAAAAATCTCACTATCTAATGGAAGACGTAGAATGAAAAAGCTTTCTTAGATTTAAACCAATTAGATTATGTCTTAATGTTTGCCAATATTACTCATAAAAAAAGGCTATTCATTAAAAAAAATTAATTTCTCCTCTATTGCCTCTCACACTACTCATTTGAGGATATTTTAAATTTTTATTTTGCTTTGTTTTGTTGTTTAGGTACATTGGTCTTCTCCATTAGACATTGGTGTCTGTCTGTTTTATCATCATATGTGCCTAATCATAGTACACAGGATTGTTCAATGTAATATTCTCTGTCTAGGACCAAAATTTGGAAGATGTTTATGCCTTGAATTTAGCAATATCTTGTCATGGCACTTGATGAGATTTTCATGTATGATGAAGCTATGAGGGACAACAATCCATACAGGATCAGGAATGGGATCCATCCAAACTACCACAAAGAACTCTATTGATACCCCACTTTCAACAAGGTAAAGCTTAATTAAGTTAAAAGAGCTTTACTTAAGTCTTAAAATACTGCCTGCTATAGAAGAGGAGATATACATTAAAAGTAGCTCACAAAAAATACCAGATGAATAAAAACAATCTCAGAGTTATTCCAAGCCCTTTAAGTTTAAATAAGGAAGCAGATGTCCAAAGGCAAGAATGACTTACCTAAAGTAACTTAATTACTAGCAGCTGCCCAGGACATCCACATGAGGTCTCCAGCCCCAGGTCAGTGAGTGGCCATAGTACTGCATTATCACCCATGGGGCAAAGACTGGGGAGTTTTAACTGACTCTAAACTCAGAAGTGTGACATAACTATCAAAAACAATGTTTAAGTCAAATTAACTAAAGAATAACATTCAACGCTAAGGAGATAACATTCTCTGCTGATCATATCTCAGACTGGATTTTGCACAGTTCTAGATACCATTTCTTGCATATCAACTCATAAAGCACTTTAGACTTACATTTTTTGTTTCCTTTTTCTCATCCTGTCACTCCTGTTCTTTGGGCTCACTTCTCAAAATAAACAATCAGTGTGTAAGTCCTTGTCTCAGGCTTTCTTTTGGCTAGAACCATGCAAAGATATGTAGTGAATCTACTACAGGGAAATAGAGCACACTGGACTTCATAATTTATTTTTTCATAAATCTGTTTTTTAAAAGAACATTTCTTATCTCGGGTGTTCCAAAGAACACACCCAAGAAAGCAAAGTGCTAGAAGAGCTCCCTTCCAACATAGAATACAATTCAAACTTTCTGTTTTGACCCTCTGTGAGAAAATGTGAGGCAGAGATGTGACCTATACACTCTGGTCCCCAGCTCTTTCTTCGTACTTACATCTTATCCTTCCCTTTACTCAGTTCTACTCTTCTTACTCTTCTTTAAACATGCCAGGTTAGAGGTGGGAAAGGGAAAGAGAAAGGGGGCTTAGGGAGTAATTGGGTAAGGGATACAAAGAAAAATTACAATTTGTAATGATGAACATGCAAATAATATTGATTTGATCATCACATTCTGTACATAAATACTGATAGTCAACTCTGTGCTCCATAAATATGTGTAATCAAAAATAAAAAAAATAAATGTTCAAAAAAAAAGAAATGCAAATGTAAAAATAAATAAATAAAATAACTAAATAAATAAACATGCCAGGCATATTTCTGCCTCTGAGCTTCTGTCCTTGCTGTTCAGGGACAGATATTAATCTAGATAGTTGCATGACACACTTTCTCCCTTCATTCCGGTCTCCACCTAACTGTCGGCTCCACAGGAATGCCTTCCACAGTAGTGTCTAAAATTCACCTCCATCTTCAAGGTCAGATATTCTCTCTTCTGCTTGATCTAGCCTGCTGGTTAAGCTTTCTATTGTGTTTTTTTATTTTGCTGAATGAATCCTTCAGCTCCACAATCTCTGCCACATTCTTTTTCAGGTCATTGATTTCTTTGTACATTTCCTCTTTCAGGTCCTGTATACTTTTTTTCATTTTTTTGTGTTGTCTAACTGAATCTTCTTATATCTCATTTAGTTTCCTTAGGATTGTTGCCCAAAATTCCTTGTCAGTCTTTTCAAGGACTTCCTGTTCTATAGGATCTAGATCTTGAGAGTAATTATGCTACTTTGGTGGTTGTGTACTTTCTTGGTTTTTCATATTTATAGTATCTCTCCATTGGTGTTTAGTCATTGTGGCTAAGGTTATCACAGTCTACTTGTTCCACCCTGGTGTCTGGAGCAATATCAGGGAGTTGTGTTGACACTCAGCTGCCTGTTGCTGCCTCTAGTTGCAACAAAAAAATAAATAAAATAAAATAAAATAAAATTCACCTCCAAGCTTTGTAAGGGCAGAGACTTTGTTCACTGCTGTATTTCCAACACCTGAGAAAATGTGACTGTTTTTGAAAATGTGTGCATGCTCTTCACCATCCTTATTTTCCCCATTTTGTTATGAACCAGGAAAAATGCAATCCCAAACCAGTTTTTGTAGTCCTGAGCAATTCTTTAGCATATCACACCTTTGCTTATTCTGTTCCTTTGCCTTTTGGCTTTTCCTCCTCACATTCACCTGGAAAATTCTCAGTCCCTCTTCAATACTCAGATTCCACATTATCTCCTCTGTGAAGCCTTGCCAATGGCCCATCCCAGTGGATGCTCTGTCCTGTGTTCCTCACCCTGTGTGCTCTGTGTGCTCACTGTCTTATGCCACACTGTACTGTAAGGACTTGATCACATACCTGCATACCCCACCTGAGTTCCTTGAAAGCAATGACTCTTTCCCTGTCACTCACTATGTCTTCAGTACCTAGAATAATGCCTTCCTCCAACATTCTCACCACCACCATCTTAGTCTGACACATTGTGCTGCTGAGTGAAATATTTTTGAAGCTGCTATGCTTTGTCTTTGCTTACCAGGCTTCCTAAGTTATGTTTCTATCAAATGTGGTTTGTCTTGTAGGGCATTATAATGTTGCGATTGTCTTTTTTTAATTCTATTTCCATGCTTTGAATAAAACACATTGTAAATAATGCCTTGTATTATTGGACAGGTTCAACAACATTTTTATGTGATTGTTTTGTACCAACACTGAGGTCCCTTTACAGCAGGGACTTCTTCACCACTGACCCAGAGAAGCTTGCAGCTTTGGGACCTACAGCCCATTCACTTTGCTTATGGCCGCCAGTGCAATCTTTTATAAATGTGAATCTAATTGGATCACACACTCCTGCTCACTATACTGCTTCTCCTACCAGCCTTTGCCAAAGCAGTTCCCTTTTCTGAAATGCTCTTTCTCTCCATTCCCCTTCCCTTGGCTCACTTCTACTCATCTTTCTATCTTACTCTGTAACTATTACCCCTCCATTACAGACATTCATAGCACCAACCACCTCTTTCCAGCATATTTAACATTTGTAATTTCACTTTGGTCATATGATTAATGTCTGTTTCTCCCCAGAGAGTGAGCTGCAAAAGGAAAGAGGATATTGTTTTTATTTACCTGGCATGGTATGAGGCACATAGTAGGTGGTCAAAAATTCTTAGGGTAAATGAATGAATGTACACACAAAACTACTTATAATCTAACTGAGTTTCCAACATACAATAAAAGAGTTGCTATGGAAAAAGAACCCTTTTCAGTGGTCCCGAGAGGATTTTGGTTTCTAAAGGAGCCTTAAATTCTTACAGAGTTAAAAAAAGGAGTAGGTTTTTGAACTTGATCATTTTTAGAATGCTAGCCTAGGCTGTAAGTCAAAGGCAGAAAGCTTTATGTTCACAAACCCCAAGGGGTTAAGGGCACGATCCAGGGAACCTGGAAGAAAAGTCAGCCACGGAAGCATAAAAAACCAGGTGTAAAAAGACTTTCAATTCAGGTCCACTTGTTAGAAATTCTAAGTTTTACAGTCCTTGATCCTCCCTGTATCAGATTACTTTGTAACTCAATTGTTTCCTCAGCTCAAAAGAACTTGATCTGACTTTTTTTGATTCAGGTGTTGAGTGAACTGAAAGATAAAGAATAAAGAGATTAATTAAAGTAAGATAGCAGTGGTCAAGTTTGCTCTCTGCTGAGTGTATCGCCCTCATCTTAAATCTTCTTAAACCACACGCAATTAATTTGAAAGCCTGAGGGCACTTGCATGGGAAGGATAATGGGCTGAAACTTTAAATGATATAAAGTTCCTAATCTGAAGTCTCTCTGCTTTATTGGTTTATGTTAACACCTTACTGATTAATCTTGTGATGGTTGAAGCTGTTTCTATTCAGGGATATCAAATTGACTGTTTGAATCAATTCTATTTTTAGTCATTTTAAATTCTCAGTCACCACACAGTTGATTAAATTGACCGAACTATAATATAAATCTTAAAACTGCAGGAAATTCCAGGTTGGTAATTGTTTAAACCAATGGATATTATAGACTTAACTAGTTTCTATAATATTTTCTAAATAGTTTTTAAAAGTAGATGTAGACAACATACATATGCAACCACAGATGACTAATTTGTAAATTACCTACATGTACAACTATGAGAGACTGATTTTTAAATTATAGCACATCTATGCACGTGCTATTCTGATGCAACCTTTAAAATGATGTTTTCAGAAACAAGTCAGTGACATGGGAAAAGCTCACATAATGTGAAGGAAAAAAGCAGCTGACAAAACCATATAAAGGGTATAAACCCACTTTATGTGTGGCAAAATACATTTATATGAAATATATATATTTCTATATTTCTATCTATAGGATTTATATGTATTTCTACGTATAGGAAATATATATGTAGGAAAAGGGGATACACACACACACACACACACACATGTGAAAGGAGAAGGAAGGAAGATTAAAAAGTAGGGAAAGAAAGAGGGGGGTGGGATAGGCAAAGAGAGAGAGACAAAATTAAAATACACCAAAACGTTAACACTGGTCAACTGAATGACAAAATTATAGGCATTTTTTTCCTTTCATTACCATATTTTTTCCTGCATTTTCCAAAGTTGTCTATACACTTTTATAATCAGAAGAAATCAACATGTTAAAAATTAGAATATATACTCTACGGCTTTTGAATAAAGAAAATCATCTTCAGAAGTCTCTCATAGTCAGGGTAGGCTAATTGTAGAGAAGCAGAGAGGAAGAAAAAGATACATCACCTTCAGTCTCCACCATATTTTTTCCTGCATTTTCCAAAGTTGTCTATACACTTTTATAATCAGAAGAAATCAACATGTTAAAAATTAGAATATATACTCTACGGCTTTTGAATAAAGAAAATCATCTTCAGAAGTCTCTCATAGTCAGGGTAGGCTAATTGTAGAGAAGCAGAGAGGAAGAAAAAGATACATCACCTTCAGTCTCCTATCTTCTGCCACTATAAAACATTCTCTCTCTCTCTCTCTCTCTCTCTCTCTCTCTCTCTCTCACACACACACACACACACACACACACACTCTCACACAATGATGCTGCTGCAGGCTCAATACTCTGACATTCAAAAGCCATCTGTGCCAGAGTCAATAACTGTAAAACTCCATCTATATGTTCTTAGCTGCTGATAACCTACAAGTGAACCATCACATGAAACAAGCAAAAACTTTCCTCCATTTTGACTCCAAAGGCTTCTAGAAACCAAGGTACCAAAGAGCCTCCATCAATTGGGGATGAAGAAAAGGCACAGGAGAGATAACGCAAAAAGACACACATAATCTCCTTATGCAGCAAGGCTTACTCTCTTATGGAGTCCTCATCTCTGCAAGACTGTCCTCCCCACGGACAGGGGAAGCCAGCCTGGATGACCTGGCCTGACGCTGCAGGGGTTTACACAGAGAATCCTTTCCCTCAGCCTCCTCCTCGGGCCACAAACACTTTTAGGGGATCAATAATGAAGAAAGAGAAAATAGAAGTGATTCTGAGAACCCTTTGCAGGATGAGCTACAAAATTTGCAAGGCACAGAGTAAAATAAAAATGTGAGGTTTCTTGTTCATAAAACAGGAATAAATTGCCATTAAATGCGTTAAAACATAAAGCTTTTTATTTTCTTGCTGGTCTTTCTCTTGGCTTGTCAGAGTGTTTTTTATTTGCTATTGAATGTTTCTAAGAAAAGAAAAATTTTAATTTTTTATTATTAGCATGAATTTTACCATTCCTCTTTATATTGTGCAATGGTTGCTTTAAATGAAAATATGAGTATTTTACTCAGATGTAGAATCACCAAAATTATAGAACTCATATTTTGTAGCTTATACATGCATGTGTATGCAGTTCTTAGCAGAACAGTGGAAACACTGTACAAAACTAACTCAACGTTTTTATTTCATTTCTTGATATGCACACAGTCTAGCAATACTCTCTAAGCTTACTGAAAGGAAAAGGAACTATGGGTGCTATATTTCCTTTCCCTTCTATGTCATCATTTTCAGCATATGCGGTTGACTAATATAGGAGAGGAACATGAGAAAACAAGGATATGATATGGTTCCTTGGTCATCCATTTGTCTCAAAGCACGATTTCCTTCTTTTTGCATTTGAAGCGAATTCTGGTTTGAATGGAAAGTTTAGCATTTCATGGGTGTCTGAACACCTGCTTACTCAGTCACAGATGTGACACGCTTACCTTTAGCATGTACTCACATTTAGACTGACTGAACATCCATACATTGTGGGCCCACCAGAATTCTGTGCTCATGGGGCATCACAAGCACATCTGAAAATGAGTTGACCAGAAAGGTGGGCATACATTTTGTGCTTTTCTCTTGTCCTCACACCATGCTCTGTTGCCCTATCAAATTTCCCTTACAAAACACAAGTTCAAAGATAAAATTGTTAGGAATTTCAAAACAGCAACAGCAAAGCATTAAATCAATGCATTGTCCTTCTAATCACAGGCCCTCAGTGGTTATACAGATTACATATCCATGACCCAATCCTGACATACTGTTTGGTTTCTTGGCCAAAGCACTTTCCATCCCCTTCAGAAGCCTGATGCCTACTTATCTAATTAATAAAATGAAAGTTTGCCAGACTCTGGGCAAAGAGCAGGACACATGCCCCCTGAATTCTATACAAAAAGAGAGTAGAACAAACTCACCAAATAAGGGAGCTAAACACAATGATCTGATATTTATATGACATATATGACTATTTCACCAAAATCCTGCTTTATAATATCTGGATAAAGTTGGTAGTAGAAGAGAGATTAGGGAGCAGAAAGGAAGGAAAGTTTGCTCACTGGCTATTTTATATGCAGTTCCTGAGATTGACTGGGACACTAATTGGAGAATCATTAAATGCAAAGGTACGATCTTACATATATCAATGGTCTGTTTTCTTTCTGGTTGACAAAAACGAACAATTCCAGGAATCATGCTGAACACTGTAATCTGATAATTAAGGAAGGGCTCAGTGGAGCAAGGGAAAAAAACAGGAAAATTAAATTTAGAAAGAAGTTGATGAAGAGCCAGGCACCAGCTGACACAAAATCATCCATTTAAGATGTTCTTGAAGAGAAACTGAAAATGCTCTTCATAAGCAAGATTCAGTAGTAGCAAAAAAGAAAAGCTTTTCTGTAAAATAATACTAAGGCCGTCAAGGCAATGCATTCAAGATGAGTGAGGCCAGTCTTATAATATGATCAAATCAAGTGCAGTTTAAGTGAGTTGTTTAGGTACACTCTGTAGCCATCTGCATTTATAAAGTGACTCTCATACTAAATCAGAGAAGCTAGATTGGTTAGAGGTTTTTTTGCTGGACACTGATTTGACACAATTACTGCTTTAATATGAACAATTTCCAAGTGTCCCAGTCCTCCTGCAGACCTGAGGTCCTGACAAAAAGCATAGTTTATGGACGTCCTCCTAATAAGCCATCTTCCCCTGCACTGGATTCTGTTACCCATGCCTTCCAGTGTGGTTTAGTCTCCAATATTCATAAGAGGACCAGTCTCCATTGGACAAATGCCACCTGCCTGAGTAACAGATTGGACACTACCATATACTCTCACTATATTTTCATTGCCATTATCACTAAATTAGCACTCTGGATTCAGTTGACCCAACTCCAAATCCTTCCTGATATTGTGCCTTGGACCACCGAACTTACAATTCTGAAATCATGTGTTTTCCTCAGGCCTTCAATCCACTAAGAAAGTTATCTCTATCTAATACTGGTGCACTCTATTGCTATTGGCACCAAGTTGTTGAGAATTCGACATATCTCTAGTCTGAGTTTGTCTGAGATGCTAAATTAGTCCTGAGGTCACTCAAATGTTGCACCTCAACATCTGTCATATAATTCTGTCCCTAGCCCAAATCCTAACTCTAGAACTTGGGAGCACTCCTCTCCCCATAAGAAGTACTTGTGCCATCAGCTTTTGTGCCTTTTATCCCACTGTAAATGGGAAGGGGGAAGAAGAGTACAGATGTAAGAACTGAGAAGTATCTCAAAAATCTCTAAGCACCAACCAAAGGAGACACATTGGGTGACTCTATACATATGAAAGATAAATAAGGCACAGTTCCTGCCCTTAAGGTGCTCACAGCCCACTTATAAAGAAACAACATATATTATACTATATTATCATTACTTTTACGTATGTGCATAATAGAAACATTTATAAAATGCTATGAAAATATAGATTGGATATCATTTTGGGGGGTTAATCATTGCTCTCTTCCAGACATTATTTTATTCAAATTTTCCCAAGAAGCAATACATCACTTATTAGAGCTATCAGGATCTTGCCTGTCCTCCAAGCTGTGTGGTAGAAGGTGATAAGTATTTTGAAAAAAATTACAGCAAGATAAGAGGCATCAGGAAAATATTCATTAATGCATTCATTCATGCATTCAACATTTATAAATCACCAACTATATGACAAGTACTGTGCAAAATACTGTGCAGGATGAAAAGTTCTATAGGGCATAGTTAATGTCTTCAAAGGAACTCATTACCACCGATTCTTTGATTTTACTTTTGTAACTGAGAGTTTAAAGGTTAGACTTTTAATATTTCAGTCCTTAACCCATACTCTGTTATATAACAAATTCTTACGGGTACAGACGTATCTTACACCTTCTGTTCCATTGAGTTCTCTAGATTCCTACTTGTTCCTCTTGCAGTTGTTCAGCTTCATTTCTCCCATAACATTTTTTCTTTTTAAAAGGAAAAGATTGACTGCTAAGACCTATATTCCACAAAGAGTGGAGTCACAGATACTTATGTCAGAAAGAATCACTTGGGGTACTTATAAAAATGCAGAAAATCTGAATCAGAATCTCTAAGGTTAAGGGCCAGAAATCTGCATTTTTAATAAGAACATATATGATTCTGATTAACAGTGTGGTTGTTTTATACACTTTAGGATATGTCATTCCACTTTTAAATAACCTGCCTCCTAGTTTCATTTATATTAAGAATGTAATAATTAAGCAACTTCTTCTGTAGATGTGAGAATACAATTAACTCCATGATGTAGCTAGGAGGTCCTGCAGATCCGACCTCTGCCTTCCTTTCCAAACCCATCCATTACTAGTGTGAGCTGTGCTCTCTCTGCTCCAGCCACACTCTGGCTTCCACTTCTTTGCTGTGTCAAGTCTTTCCCAACCAACCATGGTTTTGCACCGTGCCATGTCTAATGCCTACATGGGTCTTCCCCATCTTTGCCTAGCTAACTATGTTTCATTCTTCATATCTCAGCTCAACTACCCTGGTCATAAGAGACTTTCCCTAAACACCCAAAATTAACTAGGTCCCACCTAATGTTCTTCTTTTATAAAGCCCACTTCCTTTTTATGAAAGAACTATCACATTATTATATACTTGGATATATTTTCCCTGAAGCATATTTCACTGCCATTCTAAGCTACATAAGGGCAGGGATCACATCCTGTTTACTTCACCAATGTATATCATCTTCCAGCACAGTGCTTGGCACAGAGTAGATGCCTAGTAAATACTTGAATGAATGAGAGAACAAATAAATGTTAATTACCTTCACACAAATGGAGAACAAAAACACTGGGTAAATTACATAATATAGAGTATGTAACAAGTTATTATAGGATCAATTATGTGCGAGTCATAAAATGGCTTAAGAATTCTGAGGGGAAAGGACCAACATGCACTGAAGTGGTCGGGAAAGACTTAGTAGATAAAATGGAACTTTAGCTGAGCCCTAGGTAGTAATTAAGATCAGCAAAGAGGAAAAGAAAGACAGGACTCATACCAAAGTTTGGAGGCCAGAATCATAGACTGCCCATGTTAAATTAACCCCAAATTCATTCCAATTCAGCACATTCTGTTTATTGATAATTGCGATGACAAATTTTTTATTTTAATTGATTCTCTTGCCCCTGGAGGAATGGTCCACAGAAAAGCAATATTTTAAATTTCTCAGTGGTTTTATTGATCCTACCACCAATCCCTAGAAATAATAACTCTGTGGAATTCAAAGTATAAAGACAGGTTAAAAGAGCATCAAAATGTGACCAGATATCCAAGCAGACATTATGAAACTTGGCAGAAGTGATATAAATATTGAAACAAACCACATCCAACATATCAGGGAATTAAATAACAAGATCAAGGACTTGATTTCTCTAATACAAGTTAGGAATCTGGGTATCAATCTCCCCTGAATTTAAAAAATGTCAAGAGTGATCAGTCTACTTTTATTTCTGCTCAAATTGTTTTCTCTTACAACTTCAAAAAATAAAAATAAAAAATCTAAAAACATCTTCACCTAAATTTTCAGTCTACTAAACAGTCTAAACTTAAAGAGATTCAAATATGAACTGGTTTTATTTCTTTCTCCTTTGTTTGTTGACAAACATATTTTGTAAGCCCCCCCTTTGCATAGCATTCGTGTCACTTTCAGACATTAAAAGAAGCCTCTTGAGTTATCACTGTATGTCCTTTTATACATATACATGTAAGTTTTATACATGTAAGTTTTCAAGTAGGAAACTATTCAGTTTTAGAAAAAGATCAGTTAAAAATTGCTCAAAATGCTTCTGTCATATCGAAGTAAGTAGTTTGGTCCTGCCCTCCCTGTAACAACCAGAAACCTGGAAAAAAAACATGAAAACATATGAAATAATTGCTCTTTAGAATTGGACCCTATGATTTCTGAGAGAAGGAAAGCAAATGAGGTAAGTCTGTCACTCTTCGTGGCTTTTGGCCTGGAGGAACATATGGACTTCAGCACACGGGGTCCAACCCAAGCACAGCTGGGGAACTCACTGAGCTAACAAGGTGGAGATCAAGGTTAGGGTTTGCTGAGGAAGCCTCAATTTGCCAGGAAAGAGACAGAAAGGAGTGAGATACAGAGAGGAAGAACTCCAGAAACCTTCACAGGGGTATTTCTAAAGTCGGTTTTTAATACTAAGCTGTCAAGCGTAGTATAAAATTCCAAAGGCCAAGAAAAGAGCTAAGGGAAAGCTGTAAAATGAACAATTCCCAGAAATCAAACTGGACTGGGAGGAATTCAAGTACCAATCAGCCAGAGTGGAGAGACTGTGTTGAATAATCAGAGCAGATAGTAGAGACTTCAGAAGGTTTACACCTTAAAAGTTAGGCTAAACTAGGTGCAAAGAATATGCTAGACAGATTTTAAAAGTCACAGATAGGCTTAATAGGAGATTAGACAGAACTAAAATTTCTATTTCTACCAATGAAAAATATCCAAACTGAAGAACAGAGAGAAAAAATAACTAAAGGAAAAATGAACAAAGTCAATTTAAAGTGATCTAACATATGCATAATTGAAATGACAAAAGGTGTCCCTGCTGCTAAATTTACATGAAGAAATAATATCCAAGAATTTTTTTTATATATTTGAAGAAAATTATAAGCCCATATATCCAAGAAATAAAGGGATTCAAAAGTATGAGGAAAAAATGAAGTATGAAGTAAACAACGGGCCGGCCCGGTGGCGCACTGGTACAGTGCGCCGCTTGGGAAGCGGCGGCGGCGCTCCCGCTGAGGGTTCGGATCCCACATGCAGACCGGTTCCCGCTCACTGGCTGAGCGAGGCGTAGGAGCAACACCGAGGGTTGCGATCCTGTTGCCGGTCCTGGTCCGGTATGGGCGCGACACTGAGGGTTGCGGTGCCTTGCTGGACATGGAAAAAAAAAAAAATGTGGGAAGTATGAAGTAAACAACAGCAAGGCCCACCATAATCAAAAAGAGAAAAATCTTAAAAAGCAATCACAGGAAAAAAAGCCTTATTACATACATATTAACAAAGAAAATGACTAGATACTTCTTCAAAAACAATGCTAGACAGAAAAAAACAGAACTTCTTCAAATAGCTAGAATAAATTTAAAAACAACAAAAATACTGTCATCCTAGAATTTTATATCCATCAAAAACAAATTAAGGAAAAAGGCATCTTTAGACAAAAGCTGAAAAAAATTTGTCACAGAACATATGCATTACAAGGGAATAGTAAAGAAAGTTTTTCAGGTAGAAGAAAAATGGTTCCAAAGGAAACTTTGATCTGAATAACGAGCTTCAGAAATGTTTGTTATGTGTGTGAATATAAATGACAACTTATTTGCATTTTAAAATTTCTTTAAAAGATAAATAATAACATATTACAGTACTATAACGTATGTAAAAATAAAATATACGACAACAGTAGCATGCAAGATAAAAGTTGGAATTAGAAATAAACTCTCATGGTTCTTACAATATACATGAAGTGGTATTATACTATTTTGAGATAACCTTTGATAAGATAAAGATGCTTATTATAAATCCTACAATGACCAATTAGAAAATGAAACAAAGAACCATAACTTATACTTCAATAATAGATGTAAAGTGAAATACAAATAGCACTCAATCCAAGAGAAGTCAGGGAAAGAGGGACAAAGGAATAACAACGAAGCAATGGTAAAAATAGAAAAAAAAATTATTGTGCACTTAAACTCAACTATGTCAAATTTTACATTAAACATAAGTGAACCAAACAAATCCATTAAAATGTAGAAATTATCAGACTGGATCAAAAGTGAGACCAAAATATACACTTATCTACAATAAATGCTCTTTAAATATAAACATATATGTAGATTAAAAATAAAAGAATGAACAAAGACATACTACAAAAACACTAAATGTATGGAAGCAAGGAGTGGTGATATCAATGTCATACAAAGTATATTCCATGACAAGAAATTTACCTGGTATAAAAAGGGAAATTTCATAGTGATAAAAGAGTTCATTAAGAAGACATATAATGTAAGTATATTTGCACCATTTCTGAATGATGATTTTATCACTTTTCTTTCAGTAATTGTTAAAATAGTAATTTTAAAAAATCATTAAATACAAAGAAAAATTGAATCATACTATCAACTAATCTAACGTTATTAACATTCATAGAACATCAATTTCTAACAATATTTCAAATAAGAATGTAACATTCACTCAGATTGGTAGATCATCTGCTAGGCCATAAAAACAGGCTCAATAAAATAACATAATTTTCATTAAGTTCATCCATGTTCCTGCAAATGGCAGTATTTCATTCTTTTTTATGGCAGAATAGTATTCCATTGTGTATATATACCTCATTTTCCTTATCCAGTCATCTGACAATAAACATTTAGGCTGGTTAATTCTTGACTACTGTAAATAGAGTTGAGATAGGGCTGCCAGCCCTCTCCACCCAAAAGCAGGCAAGAGAGCAGTGCCCAGGGTCCTAGGCAGGAGCCAAAAGCAGCTCCCCCTACCTGGAAGCAGGCAAGAGAGCATGCCAAAAACACCACTTCTACATAGGCAGCCCGCCACAGCCATAACTGCCACAAAAGCAGCTTGACACCACAGCAGTAGCCACAGCCACGGTGCAGGCAGCCCACCAGAGATTCAACTGCACTGATACAAAGAGAGTCACCAGTGGAAACCAGAAAATGATGAGGACATCTCTCTCCTCAAAACCCACTCCAGAATAATAGAAAAAGCAACTGCTCTACCAGAAGACCAGACATCAATATAGAGATACCAGAAATACAAAAACCCAAGAAAATATGACACCACCAAAAGAATACAGTAATTCACAAATGACAGACCCAATAGAGCAGGAGACCCTTGAAACAACAGAGAAAGAATTCTGGGCAATAATCTTAAGCAAACACACTGAGATACAAGAAGACCCAGTTAGACAACATAATGAAACAAGCAAAAAAAATCCAGGATATGAAGGAGGAAATTTTCAAAGAAATTAATACCATAAAAAAGAATGTAACAGAACTCATGGAACTGAAAGATTCACTCAATGAAATAAAAGACATAAATGTTAGCTTAAGCAGAAAGCTAGAACAAGCAGAAGAAAGAATTTCTGATCTTGAAGACAGTCTTTTTGAAGTAACCCAGGCAGACAAAAAAAAGAGAGAAAAGAATTTTTTAAAAATAAAGAAAATCTAAGAGAACTAGCAGACAACCTTAAGTGCACAAATATTTGAATCTTGGTTGTTCCAGAAGAGAAGGAGAAAGGAAAAGACATGAAAAACCTATTCAATGAAATAATAACAGAAAACTTCCCAGGTATAGGGAGAGACATGGACCTTCAGATCCAGGAGACTCAAAAATCTCCAAACAGATTCAACCCAAAAATATCCTTTCCAAGACACATTATAGTCAAAATGGCAAAGCTCAAAGGCAAAGAGAGAATCTTAAAAGAAGCAAGAGAAAAGCATCAGGTCACCTATGGGGCAACATCTACCAGACTAACAGAAAGCTTTTTAACAGAAACTCTATAGGCCAGAAGAAAATGGGAGGATATATTCAAAATACTAAAAGAATAAAATGCTAGCCAAGATTACTATACCCAGAATGGCTGTCTTTCAGAAATGAGGGGAAAATAGTATATCTTCCACATGAACAAAAACTGTGGGAATTTACCACGACACAACCAAACCTACAAGAAATCTTCAAGGAATAGAAAAAACGATAATCACTACCATGAATACACAAGAAAGATCAAAACCTACTGGTAGAACAAAAAATGCAAACAAAAAGAAAGAGAAAGAAACTACATCTTACCACCACCACCACACACACACAAAACATAATGGCAATGTAATAATGACCCTGCTTTATTTCTGATTTTCATAATTACAGTCTTCTCTCTTTTTTTCTTGGTCTACATAAAGGTTTGCAAATTTTGTTGACCTTTTTAAAAAATCAACTTTTGGTTTTGTTGATTTTCTCTATTGCTTTTAATTCCCTATTTCATATATTTCTGTTGTAATCTTTGTTACTTCCTACTTATATATGCTTTTGGTTTAGTTTGCTCTAGTTTTTCTATTTTCTTAAGGTAGAAGTTTACATTACTGATTTGAGATTTTTCTTGTCTTTATTATAGGTGTTTACAAGTATAAATTTTCCTCTGAGCACTACATTAGCCCCGAATCCTATAAATTTTGATATGTTGTGCTTTGATTTTTATCTCAAAGTACTCTTTAATTTCCTCGTGGCTTTTCTTTTTACCCATTGTTTAATTAGAAGAGTGTTGTTTAATTTCTACACATTTGTTAATTTTCTAAATTTCCTTCTGTTATTGTGGTGAGAGAACATATTTTCTATGATCTTAGTCTTTTTAAATGCATTAAGACTTGTTTTGTGGCAAAATAAAAATTTACATTTTGTAATGAGGAATATGTCAACTATCCTGATTTATCACATATTGTACACAAATACTGAGAGTCAACCCCGTGCCCCACAAATATGTAAAATCAGTTATGTTTCAATAAAAATTTTTTTTAGATAGAGCTGCAATAAACATGGAGTGCAGGTATCCCTTCCTCATGATGATTTCCATTCCTTTGGTTATACACCCAGCAGTAGGATTGCTAGATTATATGGCAGTTCTATCTGAAGTTGTTTGAGAAACCTCAATACTGTTTTCCTTGATGGCTGCACCAATTTACAGTCTCACCAACAGTGTAGGAGGGTTCTTAAGGGAACATTTTGAACAGCTTTATTCCAGGTTAATATGATAAATTCTTTGAAAGACTTAATTACCAAAATTGAAATAAGAAGATGTAGAAAATGTGAATAGCCATGTATGTATTAAAAGTTGGAAGTATAATTAATGTATTTCCCACAAGGAAACCACAGGCACAGATAGTTTCGTGGGTAGTTTATCAAACACTTGAAGAAAAAAATAATACCAATCTTACACAAGATATTTTAGAAAATAGAAGAGGATTAAACACTTACCAAATCATTTCATGAAGTCAGAATTACCTTAATGCCAAAACAAGACAAAACATTACTAGAAAATAAACCCACAAACCAGTCAGTATCCCTCATGAACACAGAAACAAAAAACCTATCAAAAATAACAAATTGAAGGCATAATTTATAAAAAAGATAATATTGTATGACCAAGTGCATTTGTTTCAGGAATTCAAGGCTGCTTTGACAATTGAAAATCAATGTTACTCTCCATCTTAACAGAATAAAAGTGGAAAATGTGATTATCTTAATAGATGTATTTGTCAATACTCAACGCCAATTTATATAAATTTCTTGGCAAACTAACAATGAAAGGAAACTCCCTCAATTTGACAAAGGGCATTTATGAAAACCCTGCAACTAACACTAAACTTAATCATGAAAGACTAAATGTTTTCTCCCTAAGATTAGGAGCAAGGCAAGGTCAGTGTGCTCTCACCACTTCTGTTCAGTATTCCACTAGAGGTTCTACTAAGTATAACTGTACAAGAGAAAAAGATAAAAGCATGTGGAATGGAAAGGAAAAAATTTGTCACTATTTCCAGAAAACAGAATTAGGCATGTATATAGAAAACTACAAAACAGGTACTAGACGTAAGTGAATTTACCAAGGTCTCAGTATATAAGGGTAAAACACAAGAAGCAATTTTAAATCCGTATACTGGAAAATAAAATTTATAATGATATCATTTCCAATAGGATCCAAAAACATGACATGTTTACAGATAATGTTTAAATGTCCAAGACCTATACACTGAAAACCACAGGACATGGCTGAAAGATATTAAAGGAGACCTAAATAAATGAAGACATATCTATTTATTGAATCATTATTGTTAAGAATCAATAATAAGATGTGAATTCTCCCATATAAAACACCAAATGTTTTACAGAAATTGACAAGCTAAATATATAACATATAAAATTTAAAAGGATTTAAAATAGTCAAAATATTTTTTAAAAAATAGGAACAAATTTGGAGGATTTATACCACCTGCTTTCAAAAATTAAGAGGTTTTGTTTGTACCACCTGATTACAAGACTTACCAGAAAAATGTGGCATCAACAGAAGTATTTTTATATTGATCAATGGAACAAAATAGAGTCCAGAAATATACCCATACAACAAAGACTTCAAAGTAACACAATAGGAAAAGTATAGTCTTGTCCACAAATGACTTTGTAATAAATCATTCCAAGAATTAATTCAAAATAAATCACAGACCTAAAATTATAAGTTACAGTTATAAAACTTCTGAAAGAACATATAGAGGTAAGACAGACAAACAATTGTTAGGACTTACAAAGCACAATTGAAAAAAGAAAAAAACGATAGATGGGAATTCGTCAAAATTAAGAACCTCTGCTTCTCAAATGATACCACTAAGGAAATGAGAAAAAAGTCACAATACATATATCTGACAAAGGACTCATCTCCACAATATTTAAAGAACTCTTACAACTTAAAAATAAGACAAAGAATCCAATTTATAAACAGACAAAAGATTGAACAGATACTCACATGAAAATACTTGAATGGGCAAGAAGAGCATGAAAGGATACTCAGCATCATTAGTCTTTAGGGAAATGCAAATTAAAATCACAAGGAGATACCTTCAACATAACCAGAATTCTAAAATCTTAAAGATTAACAATATCAAAAGTTGCCAAGCATGTGGAACATCTGGAACTTTCATACATTGCTGGTCAAAACGCAAAATGGCACACTGTTTTGGCAAACATTCTGACAGTTTTTGATAAAGTTAACCATACGCAAAGCATACAATTTTGCAATCCCAGTACGTTTAAACAGATAAATGAAAGCATATGTTCACACATTCATGAATGTTTATAACAACTTCATTCCTACTTTTCCAAAACAACACAAATACTCATCATGAGGTAAATGATTAAACAAACTGTAGTATGTCTAAAGGAATGCTGCTCAGCAATGGGAAGGAATGAACACTAATAAAGGCAGCAACACATACAAAAAAGCACATCCTATGTGACTCCATTTAAATGAAATCCTTGAACAGAAAAAAGTAACCATATCAACAGAAAAAGACTAACTGTTGCCTAGCACCTGCAGTAGAGTGAGATCTACACACATGGATGAGGGAAACTTGGAAATGATGAAAATGTTCTACATCTTGATTGTGGTAGGGATTACATGGGTGCATCTATTTATCAAAATTCATCAAACTATATATTTAAAATGGTATTTATTGTACTTAAGATTTACCTCCATAAAGCTGAATTTTTAAAGCCTCCTAATAACCACAATAACATTCTCCTCCCATGTCCTGGACTCACTACTTCAATGTATCTTTCTTTAATCAATATTTCTCTAATTTTGTCTTCTGGTTACAGGCTAGATGGGGCAGTGAAGTTCTCAGGAAAGTCTGTTTGCCCTTTAATCAACTCTGGAAGGAAAAACTGGCTGCAAGATTCTGTTTTCAATAGAATGTAGATATATTTATCTCTTTGTCCTTGGGTTTTACTTTACTTGTCTTTTAGACATAATATTTAAACCCATTTTTTAAAAAACACACATTGATATATTTTGTTTAGGAACTCTTTCATGATCCAGAGGAGGAGGAATCTGAATAACTAAGTGAAAGAAAGTGAGCCAAGATGCCAGGTACCATTCGAGCTTTATTAAAAGAAAAGAATCTGCCAGGCTGCACTCAAAGTGGCGGGCAGCCCTGGTCTGCCCTCAAAATGAGCTGCCCTCAAAATGAGGGACAGAACCAGACGTGGGGGTAGGAGAGCTTATATAGTGCACCAAGGACTGACTGATACCATCAAGGAGGGGCATTGTGCTAATGTGGAAACTATGCAGTCAGGGTGGAGAATTGCAACCTTGCAGAAGCAAAAGGTTTCCGTTTAAGTCAGGAGGCTTCTCGTAAAGGGAAGTGGGGAGGGGTTTAGTGCTGGAGTGGAAGACAAGGCCAGTGGCTATTTTATGCTTATTGTGTGCACAATGGTGCAAGTCACATCCAAGATCCATCACTAAGAGGCATAATTTGCCTCTACAATGGCATAATTCATCCCTACAATGGCCTCTGCTGGTTCAGTAATTTATGTAAGATGGTTAAATCAAACTGATCTGAGAAAGTTAAATAAGTCTGGCTGGCTAGAGGAGTTTAAGGAATCTGCAAGCTTTCTAAATCAAATCACTTACCCTTGGGCAGCACAGTATGGTGAATCTTCCTGAGAAGGAGGAGAGCCAGGGAGTGTCACTGGTGAGTGGAGGTTACCAAGAGAACTAAAATCTAGACAGCCTTAAGGGGAGATAATGCCAAAGTCAGCATGGCCGGCCAGAATGGAGAGTTTGTACAGTGTAATTCTCAAACACTTCTGCAGAAGAATTAAAACAGAGCTCAGAGAAGTCCTATACAAAGTATAAAAAAACTCTGGATTCTTGATTTATTTTTAAAGTAAATGTGAATTAAAGTTAAAATGGTAGTTACTTGTTTTTGAATAAAAATGACACTACAGGAAGATGTGCCATGTTTTTTACTGCGGTTTTGTGTACTTCCTGGTACAGCACCAGGTTTGTCAGGAGCAGGCATGAGTTCATGAGTTTTCCAGAACCTAGACGTAACAATTCAATAAGAGATGAAGTCAAAATGGCTTAGGCCACAGGTAATAAAAACTATTAAGGATTTGAGGAGAGTTAAGGTTTTAAAGATTTTGGAAAGATTTAGTCATAGGGTGGATTACAGGGGGGAATAGTGGTATAAGGGAGAACGACTAGGAAACTATTTCATTACTTTAGGTGAAAAGAGAGAGTCCCTCAACTAGTATTCCTCCTTGGAAATTTGAAGAAGTCTCCCACAGAACTGTTTGGGTACCAAGTAAACACTCCTATATTTTATTGTTACCTATTGGCAGAGGTTGCACCCTAGGGGCTGCTAAATACTCCCTTTTCTTTCCATCTTGAAGAGGAATGCTCACAGAAATCCCAGACAAAGGCAAATAAGACACGTGGGCATCTTTGCAAAGCTAAAAATTTGGCTACCTTTTCACTTTGAAAATATATGTTTGATATTTATTTAGTGGTGGCAGTGAGAAACAAATTTTTCTATTAAAAAAATTGTATGCCTCTAAATATGAAATAAGAAATGTATCATATACATTAAATATAACATAGCATTTTAAATATTTGAATTGTCATCAAATTGCAATACTTCAAACCAGAAAATTCTTAATGGGAGGAATAAAGGTATTTAAATTAGTTAATAAAATAATGTACTCATTCCCAGTAAACACCACCATGCCATTCATCATTCAGTTTCAAATTTTTAGCTACCTACAACCATCAAGTGACTGGCCTCAGGGTTTGATGGGTACACTGTGGATAGCAACCTGTGTCTGCAGTCACAAAAGTACTCCTTAAAGACAACTTGGCACCAATGACGGTGATCGTTCGCTTGTGTGTTTGTTCAGTCAAAGGTGATAGATTTGTAAGAAGTGAAACCAGTCATCTAGGGAAATTAGTGCTGAATTAATTGGCAGCATTTTTAAACTTATTTCTGTGATCTTTAGCGCATGTCATAAAATGGCTACTTGATCGCATCACATCTCCAACTGGCCCAGCCTTCAGGACCGACCTTCTCAGCCCATTGTGTTGGGGAATAGAGTTCTCAGTGTGAAAAGAAGTTAAAGTACTTCTATCTATGAGGTCTTTCTTAGTAGTGTTTCGAATTTTTTGTTTTTCTTTCCTTGGCTTGGTCGGGGGCTGTTTTCCTGCCCTGGAAGGTCACTCCACTCTCTGAAGGATAACAGAGAGCTGGGATACACTACACAGAAAAAAAACAACATCAGAAAAATTGCTTGAACTAGACTCTAGTCCTTGCCAAAGGACTCCCCCTGGATCTCCCATGATCAAACCACTGGTTCTCAGACTTCAGGGTGCATCAGACTCACGTGGAGGGATTGTTAAAACACAGCTTGCAGGGCCTCTTTCCCACAGATTCTGATTCAGTAAGTCTGAGGTGGAGCTGGAGATCCTGCATTTTTAACAAGTTTCCAGGTGATGTTGATATTGCTGGTATGGGACCATATTTTGAGAAGCATTAATTAATCAGTGCATTGGATCCAGAGATTCCAGTGAGAAATCTGAAGTCAAAATTCGAGATATTTGTTTTTGTTTTGTTTTGTTTTGCCTGGCTTTCTCTTTTGTAATTCTCTTTTTCCTATAAACCTGCGGTGGTGGTAGGATGTTGATTGAGGAATTAGGTAAAAGTTTTGAATACATTTCTGTATCTTTCAGCCTTGGAGACATGATCAACAATAAGTAATGTGAGTTTTGTGGCTCCCTCCATAACAATAATGATAATAACTATGTGTTATATAATAATTACATAATTATTATTATAATTATTCCAAAACTTCTAAGAGATGACATTTGCAATTAGTTGTTTTATTGTTTTGTTTATTGTTCATTTCTGAGAGTGTTAGGAACCTGGAATCAGTAATTCCCTTAAGCTCTGCAGAGGAAGATTCAAGTGAAGATGGACATGCCTTAAAACTCTGCCTTCTGCAGCAAGGAGCAGTCATCAAAATGCATTTGAAACTGTCTTGTGTACAATTTATACAGCAACAGCTGTCATCATTAGATATTATCTAAATGAAAAACAGGAGTTGAATGATATTAACATATTAAAAAGTATAGAGAAAATGAGAAATAAGTCCTGGAGAAATAATTTCAGTCCACAATTGTACACAACATAAACCAAGGGGGACAAAACCTACTTAGAAAAAGTATGTAGACTTGATTAATCAGATTCAGAAGGCAAATGACAAGTAGGTAAAAATGACAAACTTTTGAAAGGATTAAAAATGTAGACATTTTAAAAAATAAATAGGAGTAGTTAAGTACAAGAAAAAGTCCTCTGCAGACAAATTCATTAGAGGCACAGAATTTCTAACAAATTTTAAATATAACATAGCTTTATTGTTCTCAGATAAATAAAATGTTACATATTTCCATATTATATTTTTCAAATTAATAAGGGTTTAAAAACAGGCAGGGTGAAGTGAGGTAGAAAATGTAAAGAGAAAATCTTTACCTTAATCAAGATCAGTAAGATCAGTATTAGATGATGGAAAGCTAAATAATACGAAATTTGATTAAGTGGCACGTTTAGTTTTATTCAGCTGGGATAAGAAAAGGATGATTTTTTCGAAGCTTTCGAACTATATCATAGAGTTAATACAGAATCAACCCAGGCCTGACATTTGTTTCCTACATTTCTACCTACTAAGAAGTGGGAGGTACTGTGAGATGCTCACTTATAAAAAATGGATTAAACTACCTTTATTATATTTTACTAAGCTTAAATGGCTATTAAACTTAGAAAATCTTTTATAAAATATTTCAATAACCAGAACTGAAGCAGAAGATTTTGTTTAACTCATCATTAACTAGACAGGAAGATGCATAGAAAATGGTTCAGGAAGAAGTTACTGAAGTCAGACTTCCTGGATGTTTATGCACTACCTCCTGACTTGCAGTTTAAGCTAAGCCTCGATTTTCACATCTATAAAATGGAGCTACCAATATGAGGTGTCTTCAAAAAGTTCATGGAAAGATTTATAGTATCTTTTATTTTTTCACAAACTTTTTGAAGTACGCTTCTATAGTTTCAACCTCATAAATTCGTTGTAAGATTTAAATTAGATCATTTTTGCAAAATTCTTACGCTGCAAGCACATAGTAAGAGATCAGTAAATACCAGCTGTTTTATTGTTACTAGTAGTAATTGTCATATTATTGAAATTGTGGTTAATATGTGTGTTAGTTTCCTATTGCTGCTATAACATATTGCCACAAACTTGGTGGCTTAAAGCAACACAGATTTATTGTTTGTTATCTGCCTGCCACTTTCACTTACAAAAACCCTTTTGATTTCGTTTTATGGTTCCATCTTACCAAGCAGAGAAATTTACGTGAGTAGGTTAGAAGTCTAACATGGGTCTCACTGGGCTAAAATCAAGGTATTGGCAGGGTTACATTCCTTTCTGGAGGTTCCAGGGGTAAATCTGTTTTCTTGCATTTTGCAGTATCTAGAGGACACTGACATTTTTTGGCTCCTAGCCATCTTCAAAGACAACAACTTATATCTCTCTGACCAGTTTTTCCTAGTCACAGCTCCCTCTGACTCTTCTTCTGCCTGCCTCTTCCACTTATAATGACACTTGTGATTACAATGGACCCACCCCGACAATCTAGGACAATCCTCATACCTCTAGGTCTCTAACTAAATCACATCTGCAAAATCCCTATTGCCTGTGAGGAAACATGTTTACAGGTTCCAGAGATTTGGGTGTTGACATCTTTAGGGGCCATTATTCTGCCTACCTCAATAAATTACTGAGTACATCCTGCTCATCTAGCATTCTAGTTGAGATTTCATCAAAACTTTCAGAGAAGCAATACGGTGGTCTAGGCCACTTACATTTCAAATACAGCCACAGCAAACCTTCACAGTCCTTTCCCCCCCCCCCCCTAATCTGCTTTAGGGCATTAATTACTTTCAGTAAACATCTCCATGGCCCAAGCTTAATTACAATCTTTCTTTTTAATTTTTGTAATACGTGGATTTGTTTTCCTTAAAAACCAATGCATTCTGTCAAAAATGCAAATTAAGCCATAAATACCAAGACAGATTTTACAAGAAATTACTATATGTCTTCCCTTTGCTTACAAACCTCATTAAAGATACTCTGATTTTAGAAATATTAGTCCATTAATTCCATTAACTCTGGATTTACTGAAAGGGAAAACAATCAAGAGCATTTTAAAGGACTTGCCATTGTAATAGCAGTTGCATTTGGTATGCAGAGAAAGAAGTGGATTTTTATGCTTCATGTTTTTCCTACTTATACATTCTTTTTCTAAACAGTGAAATGTATCTATAAGATATAGCAAAACTATCAAGTAGAAAAACTTTTGTGAGTTCATCAAATATTATATAAGAACAACAACAAAAACAGGTATTCAAAGATGATCAGGTACCACTGCATTAATAAGTACAATTGGTTCTGTAACCTGATTATACAAATACATTCTAGTTAAGGTAGATTGATGAAATCCAAGTATTTAGAATCACTGCTTGGAAAAAAAATGGTTCAATTAGTGCCACTCGCAACAGCTTCTATTATTCTCTGCACTATTGATTTTTCTTTATGTGAAAAGTTACTCCTGAGTAACTGAAATAAAAGAGAAGCAGCACTCATAAATATTATAGCAAGATATATATGGTAAAAAATATTCAGCAATTTATTCAAAGGAAAGCTATTTTATTACTACTTATTTCATAAAAATTTCCTTGGTACTAAACAAAAATGAAACAGAAAAGCACACTCTTCTTGCTCTTGACAAATGCTTATTTTTATTTTTAATATTCACCCAAAAAAAGACAGATGAGTATTTGAAATTATCCATAATTAAATGATAATCCATAATCACTCACCATTAAGTAAAACATATGTTAATTAGAGAGTCTAAACTAATTGCAGGCTGTCAAATACACATGTGTAATAAAAATTTCTTATTTCCATAATAGTCTGTAATTATATATTTCACAATAGACTAATGGAGTTTCAGGAGCCATCATGTTATACAATGCCCACTTAATAACCAACATGATGAGTAATTTAGAAAGAGCTGTTTCTTCCTTTATACTATTAAAAATGAATTAAAGTCAAATCAAATTCAGGTTCAGGAAACCACAATCAACTTATATTAATAATCTAAAGGAAAAAGAAAGACCAGGGTGATTGTCAGGATGGTTTTTATTTTTTAGTAAGTGTGTAGAGTTAAAGGACTGAATTTTTGAAGGCACATCCTTACTGGAGCCCATCCAATGAGATTCGTTTGTTCAAGTACCAAGTATACTGACAAAATAATAAAATAATCAATTTTAGTAGTAATTGCACAAAAGACACTGAGAACTAATCTTTGGTTTCCCTCTCACACCATGTTTTGCCCCTGAACAGAATTAATGAAAATAAGGGGAATAGTGTGGAAGAACAAAAATAACGTCAGCACAATTATTTTGTAGGTATCTTTGGTATGGGTTTCCTTTCCTCAGATTCCAAAAGGCATTACACCCCTTGGCCCCTATACGACCTCAGCCCAGTAGGCCACAAGATGCAAAACTGAATGTGATAAGTTCAGTGCACAGTCAGTATTCACAATCGGCATGCATGCCGTAGCTCTCCTGATGACCCAGGGATCCATCCTACTTTATAAAAGCCACAACAGCAATGACAATCTTGAGTTTTCAATATTCTTACCATTTTTGTCCTCTACTACCATAAGAATAATAGTAAATGAAAAATCAGGCAGTACACACATCATACATTTTTAAGATCTTACCTTTAGCCAACACAGCAGAAGTCGGGTGCCATCATTCATATATCAACATTTATTTAGCGTTTCTGAGTTTCGGAACCTGAGTGAGATACTTTTCACTTACTACTTAATCTTATCACATATTATTTCATTTAGTCCTTAACGTGGAAAACCTAGGTTAATTTGCAAGTTAAATGTACCATCATCTCTATTTTACTGGGAAAAGTTTAAATAATTATGTAATTTTTTGATTCTTCAATTATTCTAATACTCCCTCTCCATCTCTTCCCTTTAGTTTGCCTAAATAAGAACAGTCTATGATTCACCTAAAATTCTCTTACAGGAAATCGTTTTTGGTAACTCTTTATACTTTTGTTGGTTTTAATTGCTAATTATTAAAATTATCTTTTCTTTTAGAATAAAAAGTCAAACTTAAGAATAAAAAATCAGTTCCCTTTGGTCTTGACACATTGATTCTAATTATTAAGTCTCAGGAATACATCAGCACTTTTTTAATGTAATGACGAATAGAAAGATTAGATATTTTCTAACACAAGGGTTGGGGAGAGGGTTAAGAAAATAAGAAAGAGAGTGATATTTGTTTCTCACCTAATCTCAGAATTAGTTGACTTCCTAAAAACGAAAGAGGGGACAGGAAAGGGGTGCTATTTAGTAATGCTTAGACCATGAGCTGGGTTTCATAGGTACTGGTGAAGGCTGAGAACATTCTGGATCTCTTTGTACAGTTAATTAAGTAGTGTTTATTGTAACGCTGTTCCCCTCAGTCATTTCTTAAGTTTTTCAGTATCTGTGGTAAAAATCATCACTTGCCCTCAGCTTCTAACATGAACCAGCCCTTCCTCCAAATCATGTGGGAACAACCGAATTGTCCTTGGTGTTCCTACCCCCACTGAGGTTTGTTACTTCAAAACAGGGGGTAAGGGCCTGAAAACACACAAGTGAACTGAAAACTCACTGGGCTGAGAAATCATGTCAGATCCTTGTTGACAAGGCTGAGCATTACAGTCAGGTCACAAGCGAGGACTTCAAACAGCAGGGGAAGGATCAACTGTCATCATGGCTCCCCCTATAGGGAAATGGCATTCATTAGAAAGAGGAGACTGTTTCTTCTGGGCCTTGACAGGCTGTCCTCAGATACCAACCCAAGACTCCCTCGCTTGTTCATCATTATCAGCCAAAGTATAGCTTTCTCTCCTTGAGCAGATGTGTAAACTAACAGGAGAGTACGGCCTGTCAAAATGACAATGCACGTTGATTCTTCTTATCTCGATGTCTTTGGGAGGACAGCTTATCTCAAATTTACAAAAGAAGGAACTCTATATCTGTGTTTCTTCATCAATAAATGACAGTAGCAGGCCTGCTTTATAACTATCTGCCTGTTTCCAGAGCAAATTTAAAATGTAATGCAAAGCATCCACCTACTACAAACTGATGAGAAACTACCTTTGCTTTTGAATAAATAAATGCATGTTATTTAAACAGGATCAAAAATAGAAAACATTGTTCCTATTATAAAAATATAAAAATACATATAAATTTAACTATAATTATGTGATTATAAAAATGACCTTAAACTGACTACTAACATGTAAGTTTATAAAACGTATATCTACACAATTAAATGTATAATATGTGGGGTACAAATAATATAACAGTGTATATTGCACATAAGGGAAATTTTTCCTAAGATCTATAGTGGGCTTGCTTTAGGATACAGTTCTTAGCAATCTATAAATTTTCACTGTTATACTTGTCACATTTTCTTTTTCTTTTTGAATGCGTATAGGTTGGGACAGTATCATTTTATGTACCAAATGTCAAAAACTCCCTATCATTATATAATGTAGGTACTTAATAAGTGTGATTAATCAATGAGCAAGAGAGGAAGACAAGATCCATCAACTCAGTGCCCACCACCACCTTCCTACCACTCCTCCTATCTTCATTCTGGGCTGTTCCTCAGAATGTAGTGTGAACCTCAGAATTTGAGAGGGGAGTAGTATGACTGAAAGAAGAATCCTAAGTATTATTTATAATTAGTTCCATATTCCCAAAATGAGCAGCCAAGGAGAATGGACTGAGTTCATTCTTTCAGATCTTCTGGATCTTTGAATTCAGTCTTTAAGCTTGGGGCCCAGAAGCAAATAGCTAGAGAGGAATCATTTATAATTACCTGGTTATTACATCTGGGGTAGCACATCCATTCTAATCTTGAAGTTGGTTCCAGGTTGCAATCAATCTGAACTGTTTGACTCACAGCAATTACTACATATGCAACAATGAGCAAGTTATTTCATTTCCCTGTACCTCAGTTTCCTCAAGTGGGGATAATAGTATCTAACTCAAACGTTGCTGGGATGACAAAATGAGATTTTCCACATAATATTCATGGAACAATGCTGGCATATGGTAAGTTTTAAATAAATAATAGCAATCTTTACAGTAAACCCCACTAAATAATGATGGTTAACAACCATGGCTCAGGCCAACTCTACAAAATGAACACTATGCATTAGTTGAGTCTAATTAATATAAACTATTTTCTAGGATTCAAAAAGATTCCTTACTACCCTAAGATTTTGCACAAGTGTCCAAAGATAATTACCTTGACTTCTTTGAAGTCACATAAACTCTGTGAGATCCTGGCTAAATTTTACCCATATAAATCAACAACACCTCTGTTTGGATGACATGTCCTTGAAATGTGCAGCCTCAAAAACAAAAAATACAGAAGTTGAGTTTCGCTGTGATAATTCTCTTTTACAGAGGAAGGGCTAGAGTAGAAGAAATACATAACTTATTTTGATAGAGGGATGCATGCTTTGAATTTTGAATGCATTGTCTCCATTCTTAACATAGGCATTCAATAGGTGTTTCTAAATTTATTTGCTAGCTAGCCATGTAAATAGAAAATAGTATATTCCTTTGGAAACACTGAATTGAAAAACTACACAGCTCTTCTTTACCTTCCCATTCCACCACCCCCCGCCAAAAGAAGAGACCAAAACTATTGCTTCAATACCTCTCTATCAGCTTCAGAGTTAGGCAAAAGAGGAAGCAATCACTGCCAGCAAGTAAATGGTTCAAACCCCAAACACCAACCCTATTTGCCATGTGAGTAACATGTGAGATTAGACTGGAAAATCATACTTAAACAGATCAGAGATCTTACTAGGTACTACGTTTTTCTAATAATTTCAAGGATACAGGCTATCAGGAAAAACAGAAGGATTAAGGACAGCAGTTCCCCAAGTCCTATCTTCCCATGTGAAACATGAACTTTTGGCCCAGAATAATGAAATCTCTAAAAGTGAAGTCTATAGGGTTACCTCACGTAGCAGAAAAAGCCTTCAATTGTGAAAACCTCCGTTTAATATCCCAGAGAGTTGTGGAGCTTACATGGCATTCTCCAGGAAGCCATGCCTCGTAGATTCTAAGTTTATTAAATAATCCATTAGCTAGGAAACAGTACCATCCTCAGACTTAACAAAGTAGAACCCTTGGTTCAGAACCAGCCCCTCAGAGGACTCTGTAGTTTGGAGTCCCTTTGTTGAAATTTTCTAAGTTCTCCTCCACTGTGTAGGACTGTCTGAAGCTAGTCTCAGGCAGGGTGCCCTAAAACCTCAAATTTCTCAGGCAGCATGCTCTCAAACCTGCTTCTGGATGGATCCTGGTCACTACGAGCACCTACTGCAAAATTTTCTAACTCTGATGGCTGAGACTGGCTGAGGCAGCAGTGCTGTCTGTCTCATCAAGGTGCCTCCAGCTGGACCAGATCCTATGTGGATCTCATCACCAGAAATACCTTCTTCAAAATTTTCTAAGTCCCCTTCCAGTGGTTGGGACTACCAGGAGTCAGTAGTGCCTTGTAGTGAGAGTGCACATATGCCATGATTCCCATTTCTTCTCTTCGTCACACTCTCTAATCCTCTGTATAAAACATAGGGTTGACCAGATACCCCAGGAGTTCTGGTACTTGCATCTTTGATGTTATTCCATGGTCCAAGGACTCCAGTTCAAGGAGGGAAGACTCAAAATCAGATCAATCCCATTGGTTGCCATGGTATTTCTTTCATTAAATTTCATGAGATTCAGCCACCATAATGGTGCTAGCACACAGATTTTATGTGGTTCTCACTCATGACAGACACAGGATAAGTTCAAGGTTCTGGGTTTCTGGAAGTCCACCACCAACCCTTGGGCTCAAGTTGCTTTTTTTGGCCTGTGTGTCAGCTGTCACCTGTCAATGTTCTGAATATGGTGCTGCCTACGGGCTTCAGTACTCAAGAACAGTGAAGGTGGTGGTAACCATCCTTATCCTGTGTCTATCCCCTTATCGCTGGCACCCAGAACAGTAACCCTGTCCCTTCTGCAGGTTCCACAACATATGTCAGGCAGTCCTCCAGGGTGACCACATCTATCTCTTCCAAGTGTTTTTAAATCATTGCTTTGCAACACTGGTGGGACATTTCAATTAATGTCCTCTCTTGCCTTCAATCAATGTGGTGAAGTCATGCACTCCAGGGTCAGCCTTAAGCAGAGCTGGACAAAAGACAAACATTCCTTTCACAAATGGGATCTCTAATTTTACTCATTATTCACAGTGGTGACAAGTGAAAAGCAGAGAAATGATCAACATTGAAAGAGATTACATCATAGGAATGAATGGATTATAGCTTGAAGAGTTCAAGAGAACAAATGGTTGGAATATGTATTCTTTTATATTTGTGCTATAAAATTCTAAATGATAAATTTGACATGATCAGAAAATATGTTATTACTCATGTTTTCCTGCATACTATATGAAAGACTTGCATTTGTAGTCAAGAGCAAAGCACAGTAACAACAACTGAGTGAGTCCTAGAAGTCCACATCATGGGTGGCATGATGGACAGTGCAGCACTCTGTGACGTAACATAATGAAATAGATGACATTAGGGAACTGTAGAACCAACAAGATCCATATTATTTCAATACAAGTAAGCTTTGAAGATCCATAACACTGTAAGTAACAACAGTACTGCTATCTTTTTCTTGTGGTAGGAAATATGAAATTAGCCAGGAAGGGCACATTTGACAAGAAAAAACATAATGAACATAGTTCCTAGGGTGGAACAAAAGGAAATGCTGACTGGGCCCTATGAAGAGTCACACGTGCTTTGATCAGAAAATAAATTTTAAAAAAAGAAAAGAAAGACTCAAGTACCACTTCTTTGCCCATTATTTTAAATTTTCATCAATATGTCTCCATACCTCAAATGTACTCATTAATTTTGTAATAGGTTATTACTTAATTAACTGTTTATACATTCCTCATCTCCAGAAAATATTTGCCAAGGGCTTCACATGCCCTAGGGACAGCCTGACAAGGAGCATCCCAGTAGGAATACTATGTAGATAAGGTTTCTTCTTCTTGGGTGGCATTACTACTATGAATAACCTGAGTTCCAGTTGACAAGATGTGAAATGATTACCTGCCTTCTTTTCCTGCCCCTCAGGCTATCACTCCTGGATGGAATGTGAACAAATCACAGGTGTACTGCTTTAATTCCTTTAATTTTGCAAAGAACCCCTTAAAAGACTAGCTATGTTTGAATTCCAGCTTCATGACTCTGGACAGCTATTCAACCTCTTTGTGCCTCATAATAGTTACTATATGTAAAGCATTCTTATGTCCCATGAATATTTATTGAGCACCTACTACATACCACACAATATTCTAGGTGATTGAGAAACATCAGTTGACAAAAACAAAAGATTTCTACCCTCATGAAAATTCTTAGTAACTTTTTCCTACCATCATAGCTTTTTTGCTATATGTTTTGTAAGTTTTTTCATCTTAAAAAAATAAAAAGTCCTGGCTTAAAACACAAATGTTCTAGATGGAAGGTACAGTAGAACATGTATCAACCAATAGCCTAATTATTAGTAAAGATTCAGGCAAAGCTCAGTTGGCAACTAAAAACACAATAATGAGATGCTGGTCAAGTATTATCAAGTTGGGACAGTTGTGTGCTTGTAAACTGGCTCTCCAAAATGGTTTTGATGTATAGATTTTGCTGGTTTCTATGGTATAAATACTCCCATCATCACCATTTTTAAGTTACCAATAGTAGCTTGCAGCCAACTTGAAAGATTTCTGGAGTTTTAACAATCAGCTCACCAGTACAAGTTGGTCTCAGCATACCACTAGGCTGATGGGGAGCAGTCAGAAGGATCAAAGCCAAACAGAGAAGGAGAGCTAGCAGTAAGACAGAGGCAATTGGTCAAAGAAACTTTGGCCGACATACAAATGCACGTAGGCTAGGTTCTGGTCCTCCCACAGCATTTCGCTCCACACACAGACAATTTCTTATACTTACTAATAACAGCATAACAGCATTCGATGTTATTTTTAAAAAATGATAACTGAAAGTATCTGCTAAAGTTAGCCTTAACAAAAGCAATGATTAACCCAGCTACTAAAAAATTTTATGCTGCTTTAAAAGAAAGTAAAATTCATCCAGTTTAAAAAGGTAATCATCTTAATGTATTCAGCACTAGTAAGAGTATGTCTGATATATTTTGACTTTTTTGAACATCATATTTACACATAGATATACACAAACATATATGCATATAACTAATATCATTAAGCATTTACTGTATGCCAGGAACCATCCTAAGAATGAACATAACTTCCATGAGGGCAAGAACTTCGTTTTGGTCATTGGTGTTTCTCAACCACCTAGAAGATTGTGCGGTTCATAGTAGGTGCTCAATAAACTTTGGTGAAACAAATGAATATTTTACATATAATAACTAAACTGAGAAAGAATAGGTTAAATAACTGTCTGGGGTCATGTAACTAGTAAGAACTGGAGCTGGAATTCAAACAGGCAGTCTTTTAAAGGGCCTCCTTTGCAAAACTAGACCAGCAAGAGGAAGAGGAACAAGAGTGTAAGTTGCCAGGAAATTAGATGGTACACAGAACGGTTGGCAGACCTGGGACCATTTAGTCTGGAAGATGCAAAACTCAAATTAGAATATTTTTGACCTAGTAAAATATTAGCTATTTTGATAATATTGCTCTGTATCTCAGGTTAGAATAGGAAGAAAAGTAAGGAGGAATCTAAAGGGATAAATCCTCAGTGGGGCAGAATTTCAATCAAAATAAGGAGGAAGTTTCTGGGAATTACAGCTGTTCAACAACAGTAGAAGAGAGAGAAAACAGGTGGCCTCCCCTCTTTCCACTTCCATTATGGAAAGTATTCAAGCAGAGGACAAAGAAGAGATCCCTGCACAGAGTGGTAAGTTAGACCACATAGCCACTGATTTTCTCAGTTCTAAGATTCCTTGCTTTAAACAGAAATAGGAATTCAATAAATAAGTCTCGAAGCCTCTTTGCCATCTCCCCTATCACTAAATCACAAATTGGCTTAAATATTTGAGAACATCAGAATATATTTGTCTGGTTCAAAAATGTCCAATTTTAAAATCAAATAAAAGACTGAGAAAACTGGACATATACTGGAAACCCAAAAGAACAATGTGTGCAAATCAACCTCACCTATAAAAGTCTCCAAAATATCACATATCTAATTGCATCTTAAATTTTAACCTAGCTAATTTTTTCATAAAGTGCATAAATTCATTAAGAAATTTTTTAATCAGTCGCTTATTCATTAATATGTCTCTAAGGCATGGAAATTAGAAAAAGTTTTGTTACAAATATCAAGGGGTAAGATCCCATAGTAGCAGGTCATGCATGCATATGATGAGTTTCTTATTTCTTGGTGGAGCCTTCAGAAGAATGAATTCAGTTCCAAGTTGTAATGCAGGGGTTATACATAAAGTTACTGAAAACAATTCATTATACTCTCCAGAATTAGCCTTGTGGAGCTTGCCATATGATAAATAATAAGAACATTGTATAGAAAAACCTACTACACTTAGTGTGGTCAGAATCTGCACTTGTGGTTTGGCTTTTCATTTTGGAATGTTCTTTTGATACCATTATATGCACCCTTATGCAAATTAGAGAAAGGTCCCTGTTGGGCAGATCAACTATAAAACACAACTCTTCCTCTGACTGCCCTCCCCTCTCCTCTTCCTATGGTCATGACTTGGCAAACAGATCCTGAGGTAGACACTTATGCCTCAGTCAGGCACCCTAATGAGGGCATGATTTGAACAGGTATTAATGAAAGCCTAGTGTCTTGGCCCATTTGTACAACTATAACAAAATTCCACAGACTGGGTAATTTATAAGCAATAGAAATCTACTTCTCACAGTTCCACAGTCTGGGAAGTTCATGATCAAGGTGCCAGCTGGTGAGGGCCTGATCTGTCTGCTTCCAAGAGGGCACCTTGTTATTGCATTCTCCAGAGGGGACAAATGCTGTGCCCTCACATGGTGGAAGGTGGAAGAGGAAAAAGGGCTGATCTCCCTCTGTCAAGCCCTTTTATAAGGACATCTAATCCCATTTGTGAGGGTGGTATCCTCGTGACTCAGTCACCTCCTAAAAGTAACACCTCTTCACACTGTTGCATTGAGGAATTGAGGATTAAGTTTCAGCACGAATTTTGGAGGGAATAAAAATGTTCAAACCATAGCATCTAGGCAGATTTTTCACCGAGTGGTTTTAACTCTGAAAAGTATATCTGAAATAAAAGTTTAAAGAAAAACAGCCAAATCCAATTTACTAACTACCCTATACTCACCTCCACCAAGACCAACACCACCTAACAAATGAGAACATCCAGAAACAGTGAATCTACAAATAATTATTTCTTACATTCCATTATCAAACCTAGAACTTCGCACAATTGGTGAAAAATCTAAAACAGGCCAGATGCAGACCACTCTTGCTCTGAATTAAGCCTACTTTTGACTTTTGATCCCAAGAGCTCAGCTCTACTAGAAATGAAGTATTCCAAACTTACTCCTAATGCTTTGTCATTTTTTTCAAACCTCATTTTTTAGGTCTTTTCTCAAGTACTGCTGATCCTCTAGCTATTGCGTTGATCCTATCTTTTAGATTTTAAACTTCCTTCATACTCTTGATAATTAATCAACTATTTAATCATTCAACTACTATTTATTAAGCATCTACCATATGCTTGGCACTGCACTAATTCTTGGGAATGCAAAGATGAATAGTATGTATTGCTTACCCTTAAAGAGCTGACTGTCCAGTAGAGAATTCCTGAAAACATATATTTTAATAATTATTAAAATAGTCTAAAAAGTACAAAAATTGAAGTAATCAATCATTCCAGTTATGATACTGAAACCTACAGAGAACTAGGTCTCCTACTGAAGTGACAGAACTGAGGCCAGAACCCAACTCTCCTGGCCCTAATCTTGTGCTGTAATCACCACTTTGTGATAGTGCAGTTATTTCCATTTGGTTAATTTATTGACAAAATGATTTCTTTTTTCAGAAAGTGTACTTATGAACCAAACTATATGTGTTATCAGCAAAAAAAACTATAAGATGAATATATAGACTTTAAATTCAGGATTTGCAGATTAAATGAGGAAGAAAGAAAGATAGAAAGGGACAGAACAAGGGAAAGAGGTAAGGAAATAAAGAATAGAAAAGCCTTGACTTGTATAAAGTGAATGGTTCAGATCAAACTCCATTAATTTCCTACAACTTTACCTACATTTCTGACATTCACAGTACACTATTTACACAGATTTTCTAATGACAGATCTGAAAGGTCATGTTGAGCCCCTAAATTTGCACATACATTACATTTCTAATTTTGACATTGATGAGTATGTTCTTTTATGTGCCACGGAGACATAGGAACATTTTGTACATTCTATAATTTTTAAAATAGTTCCATTTCAATTAATGAAAAAGATCATGATATTTTTCTATAGTTTAATTCTCATAAAATACACATTAGTTTGAGCAACTGTTTAGCTAATGGTCCTTACCATTTATCTGGTCTACCTAGCCAGAACTAGAAAGGTTACTCCAGGTCATCTCTCCCTGCACACCTCCAGATCCCATCAATCAAACACTACCACAGCATTTATATAGTTTTCACATACACTGTGGTAATGGTTCCTAACATACCTTTCCACCTCTGGCCTTGACCCGCCCAGTTTCTCCACTATATTGTTATAAAGAGTAATTTTATTCAAAACAGGTCTCTAGGGCTTAAGTCCCTTTATTGGTTTCCATTTCCTACAGGAAACAGTTAAATTTCCTGCATACAAGTACACCCTTCCTAACTTTATCTCTGCTGCTTTCCAAATTAATTTCCCCTACCATCTCTTTGAACTCTTAATTTCTGGCCATAAAAATCTACTTGAATTTCTTCTAAGTTTTCTGTATTTCAGAACTCATGCTTTTTCACATTCTTTTACATTCTTTTCTTGAGAAACTTCTTCACCTTGCTCTCATGACAAACATCCATTTTCCTCACTATATAGTGATTTACAGCATTACTGTAGCATCTTTCAAATGAATACCACTTATTTGTTGCATAATATTTTTTTCCTATTAGCCTGTAAGATCTTGAAGCAAGAAAAGTGACTTGTTCATCTTGGTGTTTCCATATGTAGGTATAATGTCTGACACAGAGCACTAGAAAAATGGCGGTTAAATTCAACATACTAATATTAGAACGTTTTCTAGAGAAGAATGGATTTTTTAGTCTGGGCATTTGGACAACCATATCAGAGATAAGAAAGAACTAAGTGTTCTGGATTGTCTGCTGAAAACCTGATATACCGGTTACTACTCCCACTCAAGTGTGAGAACTTTGTTTTAAAGAATCCCCTTCTCCATGGTGTGATTTCAGAATGAAGTTTGCCAATAATAGGGCCTTGCAAACTATTGAGAGCCATCCTGCTATAGGGAACAGCTTGGGAGCCTGAAGAGTAACACCCCTTGTTCAGCTAGGCTGCAGGGGGTCCTGTGTATGTGATATGGCTCCGTGGAATTTCCTGTTTGTTCACCTTTGGTTACTTGACAAGGCTTCCCAGAATTAGAAGGCCTCACCTTTTGGCTTAGTATGGCTTTGGGAGGTTCTGAGGTTCCTGGGGTTTCTCAAAGGACATGTTAATAATATATCAAAATTAACTGGTTTATTTAAAAGGCATTGTCAGTACTAAAGGTGTTTTTGATGCATGTTCCTGGTATGGGTTGGCTCGATTTAATTTTGTTATTGATCTTTCCTATTAGTGATGTATGCATTGATCCATTGTGGCTGTGGTCATGTTCTTGTACATGTGGAATGAAGTTGTTATGTTGGAATTTTATCCACGTCCCCCAAGGAATCAGTGGGTCCAAGTGCTGTGGTGTTTACAACCAATTGATCACAACTAGTTACCGATTTCTTTGTTTTTTCCCCATTCCCACAGTTTCATTTGATTTACCAAGCACATGTTGTTTCCTTAGTAATAATAATAATGGTATAGTGTGTTTTTGTTAGCTTGAGTAGGATCATTTAATTTTTCACTTTGTTCCTTGTACTGTTCCCACAGTCAATTGGCAAGGAAACAGAAAAGTTTGTTATAGAGATGGATAGGTAAAATAGTAGAGATACATAAAAAGGTTTTTATATTAACAGATTTTGTTTAGATTAGTTTAAAGTGTAATTGTTTTTAATAGTAGTACAAAATATAATAGGACATTCAATTGGCAAGGAAACAGAAAATTTTGTTATAGAGATAGATAGGTAAAATAGTAGAGAAGGTTTTGATATTAACAGATTTTGTTTAGATTAGTTTAAAGTGTAATTGTTTTTAATAGTAGTACAAAATATAATAGGACATTATAGCTAAGTTTCATTATAAAAAATCATGTTATAGATATTGTGATTTTGGTTAAGAATTAGAATAATTAATATAAAACATAAAACATTAAATTGTTAAATACAAGTATAAGTAAGATTTAATAGGAGTTTAGAATATAAGTTTATGTGTAAGTTTAAAAGGTTAGGATTTATGATTCAAACCAAAAGTCTGACGTCTTTAAGCCAAGCATGCTGCTATCGTATGGTTTCCTTGGCCACAAGCCACAGGCTTTAGGGTGAACTATTGATGCATGAGTAAGTGTTTTTGTCACAGCGCGAGTACTTTAGAACATTTTGACCTTTCCTTTTCAATAGAAACAAAATAAAAATGTTTTGATTAAAAGATAAATCATTATGTAAAAAATTAAGTAAAAAAATATAAATAAAGCAAGATTCATGTGGTTGTTGTCCACACTTGCACTAGACATTTGTGGTCTGCATTTCTCTTTTTTCCTCGCTGACACCACACCACCTATTCAGGTCCAACAAATCCTGCGGAGTTGGTGTCCAGCAACAAATGAATTGGAAGGCCAAAGTAAGTAAAGCAGAAGCCATCATTCTGAGGAGGTTGTAGGAAACACACATGATGACTTTATTCTCTGTGGTGTTCCCTCAGGCCTCTCCATGAGCTTCCACTGGGTGGTTTCATGTGTATAACTTCAAAAACACCCTGCAAGCTTTTTCACTCATGCCAGTGCCAGTGTTTAAGAATGAAGCAATTAGTGAGAATTTCTCTGATCTTTCAGCTGCAGCCTTCCACAAAAATCTCCACCAGCTATGCACAAATTTGTATAAGCCTTAATTCCCACTTAATGACCACTTACTCCTGTAATGCTTGCAGTGGCTCAGTTTTTCTGTTCAAACCTATGCTGATACAGCTTTTGGCTCTAAAGTGGACATGGCAAAACAGAATCTTAAAGATGTAAATCTTGAATTAGTTCTATAATGTGATTAGATTTGAAATCATTAATAACCTCATTGCCAGTAATAATTAGGATACCTGTAGACCATGATGTACAGTTGTAAAATCATTTCTTAAATTATCACCTGGTGTTTCCTGGAGTTGATTGCCTATAGCTTTGGGTGAATTCCTTAGTCAGTTTAGGCTGCTGTAACAAAATACCATAAACTTGGTGGTGCCTAAACAGCAACCATCTATTTCTCACAATTCTGGAGGCTGGGAAGTCCAAGATCAATGCTCCCTAAGATTTAATGCCTAGTGAGGGCCACTTCATCATAGACGGAACTTTAGTACTGTGTCCTCACATGGTGGAAGACATAAGAGAGCTGCTTCAGGCCACTTTTGCAAGGGCACTAATTTCATTCATGAGGGCTCCAACCTAACCACCTCCCAAAGCCCTGAACTCCTAATACCTTAAGGTTAGGATTCAAACATATGAATTTTGGAGAGACACAGTCAAACTATAGCAGTGACCTAGTACCTATTAAAACTTTTTAGTTAAAAAAAATTGCAATGAAATTTTGGAAAATTGGAAATTTTCCTACACTGAAAAATTGGAAAAAGTAAATAATGAGGTCAAAGTTTAATATTTCCATCTCAAGCCCTGAGTAATGAAAGAGAAATATCTATGATTATCCTGAAAGAACATCTAACTGTTTTTAGTTGCAGATTTTTAATTTTTGAAAATCAAACACAAAGTCTGATATTATGAGTGATTGAATTGAAATGTAAATAAAATTTGTAGCTTTTTAGGGCCTCTTACAGTATATCTATGACACTGAGTGGGAAAGACTGAGACCCTGAAGATTGGGATAGAGATATTTACATAGATTGAAACAAACACCCAAATTGCACTTAGTAGGAATCTACTCTGTCTGAGTAGATTCACTTCCCCCTACTAAAGAACCTGTAGCCTTTGGGGAGAATTCTGACTGTCATCAAAACCACCTCATCTCCTCTCATTGCTTCTAGACCTTTAAGTAGACTCAAAACTAAAAAAAAAAAAAAAAAAAAAAAAAAACAACAACAGAGGAACAAAAAAAAAAAAAAAAAAAAAAAAAAAAATACAGTCTGACCTTGGAGGATATACTATAAACACCAAAAGAACTGCAATATTTTGACAATTTTTATCAGTGGAAACTGAGGGAATATCTTCAGGAATGGATTCTAAGGATGTTAGAAAAGGAAAAAAAGGAATATACTGTTCAATTCAGCTGAGTTTACATATATGAGCGCACTAACCAGTGATTTTGGATTCAGTGTGTTACCTCAAACACTGAGTTGGGAATAACTCTAGCAGCTTTGCATTATTCAGGGTTCTCCAGAGAGGAATAACCAGTAGGAAATTATAGATAGATAGACAGATAGATAAATGAGAGGACACTTATTATGGGAATTGGGTTATGCAATATTAGAAACTGAGAAGTCCCAAGATAGGCCATTTGCAAGCTGGAGACCCAGGGATCCTGGTAGCATGGATCAGTCCAAGTCTGAAGTCCTTGGAATCAGGGAAGCCAATAACATAACATGGTCCAAGGCCAGAGGCATTAGAATTTGGGGATTGCTGGTACAAATCACGGAGTCCAAACACTGAAGAACCTGGAGTCCTGATGTCCAAGGGCAGGAGAAGAAGGGTGTCCAGCTCCAGAAGAGAGAGAGAATTCACCTTTTCTCTGCCTTTTTGTTCTATCCAGGCCTGCAGTCAGTTGGGTGGTGTTGCCCATACTAAGGATGGATCTTCCCCACTCTGTCCACTGACTCCCAGGCCAATCTCCTTCAGAAACACCCTCACAGACACCCCAAAATAGTGCTTCTTCTGCTCTCTAGGTATCCTTAATCCAGTCAAGCTGACACCTAAAATTAACCACCCCAAGCCTGTTTGGCTGGTTGAACATAACTGAGTCCCTGTGGTGGCCAAAGTGAACTGACGAAGGCAATATCCAAAAGCTTAGGGAGAGAGGGATGTTGGAGAGGATTTATTGTGTTCCACTGCTCACCCACCCCCTTCTTAAGACTTTCAGAAATACACGGAGGAGGGTGAAACAGCAACCTTGAAAGACTCTTTAATGGCTATTTTTCACACGCCAGAAATGACAATGGGAGAGGCTATCAGTTGAATAGATTCCTAGAAGGCAGAGGGGACAGTGGAATTCTGAGTAGCAGGGACCAAGTGATGCAATTAATTGTTACAGGCACTTAATTGCCAGGGTCAAGGTGGGCACTGTTACCATAATGGACAGCAGGGATAGGTAGTGTAACCTATAGAGATCTTTGTGGCTGACTAATTGTATTCTTAGGACTAATACAGGTGAACCACCTACTTGATTTGTATAAGCAAAAATATTTAGGACTGGTGGATAGAGGCCTGAATTGAATCACTAGCAGAGAACTTATGATCCTTATCCACATCCCAGACTTGAGTGGTTTACAGACTCAGAGCACCATAAATGTAGAGGATGCTTGATCCCTTGAGGAGGATGATTTAGTTCGCTTTCTGTCACTTATAACTGAATACTCAAAACTGGGTAATTTATAATAAATTTATTTTTTACAGTTTTGGAAGCTGGGAAGTCCAAGGTCCAAGAGAATACATCTGGTGAGGTCCTTTTTCTTACAGAGTCCTCTGGTGATGCAGGCAATTATATAACAAGGACTGAACAGAAGCCTGTCCACATGCTTTCTTCCTCTCCTTATAAAGCCCCCAGTGTACTCCCAGATGAGCCATTAAACCATTAACCCATTAATCCATGAATGGATAATCCATTCCTGAGGGCGTAGTCTTCATGATCTAATCATATCTTATAGGCCCCACCTTTCACATACCATACTGGGGATTCAGTTCCAACGTGAGCTTTGGAGGAGACAAGTATTCAAATCATAGCAGAAGGATACTACTTTAGTGTCAAAAATGTATATTGTAAAATATACATTTAGCCTTTTCCAAAAAAACTTGAAGCCATTTGCCAGGGTGTTTGTGCTTTAGGGAAAAAAAAAATAACCAAACTTCTTAGGAATTAGCAGACATTGGCTCTGAGCTGACATAAATTCTTGGGGAAGAAAGAAGCTCAGTGATCCACCATTCAGAAAGGCAGCTTATGAGAGCTGGTGATCTACAGTGGGTCCCTCGAGCCACCCTGTGGTCATGTTTCTAGCTCTAAAACAAGGAATTGGAATAGACACATTCAGCGACATGGGCTTCAACTTACCAGGGTTGATCTGGCTATGTTGATGTTGAGTGCTCAATCTGCCAACAGTGCAGACAAACCAGGAGCCCCTGATAAAACAGAATTACACAGAGTGACCAGATAGCTACCTGAAGGTGGATTAATTACATTATAAAACTTTTTTCATGGAAGGAGCGGCAATTTTTACTTACTACAATAGATACTAATGCTGAATCTGAATTTGCCTTCTTTGCCCAAAAGGTTTTTGCTTTTTTAGAGAGCTGTTTCCAATGGAATATTGTTTCCACAAGGAAGCTGAGTTTTGTGGTAAATTGTTTGCAGCAATAGGTAGTGAATTCGTCCAAAATTCGGGAGATTTACCAGGAATCCTCTTAATACCTCTGTGATAAAATTGAATGCAAAACTGCAACATAAGCAAGACTGCTAATGGCTCAGACCCCCTCTGGAATAAAAGTATGGATCACACACCAGACCAAGCACCACAGGCAATTTGAGGTGCTTGCTGAGGGCAAAGGAGATATTGCAAGGTGAGTAGACAAAGGAAGATATAATACCAGTTTATAGCCATGTGACCATGTGCAGAAATAAGAACTAAGATAATGATGTGCATTTTCTTGCTTTCATTTATATTTATACATATATGCATATATATATATATATATTTATATTTATATATACGGATAATTGCATTGTGTTAGAAGCATGATGTAATTAATATCTTAACTTGAAAGTTAAAAAGGACTGTACAAAAGCCAAGTTGACAAAAGGGTGAACTGCGCTGGATTGTGGTGTGTCAACTTAGTTAAGCTTGGTACTATGTTTTCTAGAATCCTCTTCCCTCTAGAGTCTCATTATGTGAGACTAATCAAGTTTCTGACTGAAAGACTTAGTGTTGATACAGCAGAAGTGAAATAGACAACATTTTTCCAGGGAGATCATGCAGAATCTAACTCAATGGCTTTGCTGACGTAGCTAGTAACTGCCTCTCTGATCTTTCAGGTGAAGCCGTACAGAGCATCATCCCCTCTGCTACTCCCACAGCTATGTAACATTTAATCTCTATATTAAATCTCTTATTCCTGTAATATATGTGATGATTCTGTCACCCTCACCAAATCCAAACTGATATACTCAGTAAATTCTGTGTTGTAGTAGCATCAGCATTTTTTTCTTTGAGCTTGTGTATTTGATTTTCCCAAATTACTACTTTAATACAAGTTTGAAACTAGTGAAGAAATACGAAGATGTGTAAAGAGAAAGTTCATCATCTCTCTCATGCCCACCCTCCATTCCACCTTCCTGAGATAACCCATGTGAACAGCATGTGTGTATCTTTCCACACATTTTACCTTGCTTATTCACATTTATACATGCACATATATATCTTCACAAATATCTTCACACACATATATAGGAGAATTTTTTTAATTCCCTTTACTTGGTTGCTTATTTTACCATAATAAAATCACACTGTAAAAAGAGTCTGAAACTTTGGCAAAGTCTTTACATAGATATAAATATATGTGGTTTTTCAGTATTTTCCAAAATTGGAATCACATTAAACATACCTTTTTAAATTCTGCTTTTCTCGTTCATAAATACTTTGTGGTAATCCCTCCAAGTCAACTGGAACAGGTCTAATTCATTTGTTCATTTAAATGAGTGCAAAATATCCCATAGTTTGGATATTTTATAATTTTTTAGGCATTTTCCTAGCACTGAACAGTCACTTTAATAGTTACATGCCACTAAAGCAACGCTAATCTAAACATCCATGAAAATGCTTTAATTTGCTCTTATTTGCATGCAAATAAGATATGCAAGAGTGAATTTTTCAGGGCTAAGGGTTTGTGGAATTTTTATCCGGATAATTGCTTCCAGATTTTTTCCAAAATGTTTGCAAAAATTTATATTTCTACTAGAATAGATATGAGTGCCCAAGTTTGTCAATATTAATTTTTAAGGTTTTACTTTTGTTTGTATTTCCCTAACAATATTAATAATTTTCCATATGTTTATTGACCATTTGGTTTGCTTTTTATGAACTGACTTCCTTCCTTTTTGTTTGTTTACCTAGTCTATCTTGTCTTTATCTTGTCTATCTGTAAGACTTCTTTGTTTTGCATAGAAATATTTATTTACTCTTTATTTGTCATCTAGGTTGCAAATAGATATTTCTACAATCTGTGAATTTTTAAAAAATTGATTTTGTTTGAAGTATTTTTTTGCCATACTAAACTTTTATATTTTTACATGCTCAAACATTTCTTTTCATATTGTAAGGCTTCCAGTTTGAGCTCTGCCATGCAAAGAGCTTGGAAGGCATCACTTCCAATCTTACAACAAGAAAAAGCAATACAAACTGAAAATCAACAACTTCTCTTGGTTCCATCAGAGAACTGGGGATGCAGACAAACCACCACTCCAAACTGTGGAGAGATAGACGTCTCAAGAAAGAAATAGCAACTGAAATCTACTCACCTGGAGCAGAAGCTGCTGAAGCAAAAACTGTAGAAACACTTGAATGTAATCATGACGAATTGCTGGAGGCTGAGTACAAACAAGTAGGGAGTGAGAAACTACAGGGACAGCCACATCTGGGGGACTTTTTCTCCCAAAATCCCACCAAGTTCTCTTGCTGAGGATACTAGAAATATCCTCCAGTGGCTCTGGCAGGGGGAGGGAAAGAGAGTAATCACTGTGAAATAAGACCAGAACCTTCTCCCTAACAAATTCCTATTCACCAGAGGAAAGGAATTTGCCAAAGCCCAGCCAGGGAAAAGGAATTTCTCCTACTCCTGCCCCCTGCAGCCTTCGTGTCTTACTAATGGGGAGAAAATATATAGCAAACAGGTGTACCAGATTCAGAGAAACAGATTCAGAGAAATAATACTTTTCAGATTATATTAGCATGATCGTATTATTTTTCTCCAACAATGGGGTGATAGTTTGCATTATATTGACAGAAATCCTGTTTTAAACCACCTTTGCGTTATTGGATTTTCTTACATAATATTTTTTACAGCTGTATTCATCAGAGTTTTGTCTATAGTTTTGGGGGGGCATTGCATGGATTATTTTTTATGTTAAAGCTATGCAGTCTATAAAATAATTCATTTATTCATCATTTTCAATTGTCTGATATAATTTAAGTGTCATGGAATTTATCTTTAAAATTTAGATACAAATTAGGGGCAAATCCACCTAATGTTTCATTTAATGGTAATCTTTAATCACCTTTATAATTTCTTTTATGTTAAATCATTTAGCTGAGTTTTTTCTTTTTGGGCTATGACTAATTTTTAAAATTTCTTGACATAAAATTTTGTCATTTCTTACAATCTATTAGTCTTCAATATTTGTGCTCTCTTACTTTTTTATGATTATTACTCTTTCTTAATCAGTCTGATACAGTAGTTACCAATTTGATTTTTCTTTCCAAAGAACCAATTTAGGATTAGTATCTATTGTACTGTCATTTTTTCTTATTTTTCATTAACTTCAGCTTTTGTATTTATTCAATTCCCTCTTCCTAGTTTCATAATGCTTTTTGTTATGTAATTTACAATTTTTTGAGATAAATCATAATATTCTTGTTTTTAATATAATGAATGCCATTGTTTGTTAATTTTCTTTTGAGTGAAGATTTTTCTTTATGCCCTATAATTTGTGATAAAATGCTTTATGCTTTCCTTTTTATGGCTTTCTTTTTTTTTTTTTTTTTTTTTTTTTTTGACCGGTAAGGGGATTGTAACCCTCAGCACCATGTGGTCCACACCACACTCAGCCAGTGAGTTCACCGGCCATCCCTATATAGGATCCGAACCTGTGGCCTTGACACCACCAGCACCGCACTCTCCCAAGTGAGCCACAGGGCTGGCCCTTTATGACTTTCTTGCTTGTAAGTAATTTAATTTTTTGTATTCTCTGATCCAAAGGTTATCTTTGGTTTCTTAATTTCTAAGAAGTCAGCATTTTTATTATCATTTATTTAATTTTATTATTTAGTTGAAATTTTATTAGATTTTTTTAAAGGAAATTGTGGCTTTTTTAACTAAGAAAAAAATCTAGTTTTGTAATTGTTCATGAATATATACAAGTAAGTGTATATTATCATTTCATACATATGTACATATAAACTTTGCATCTCAGTAATGTATTATGTAATATATACATATATGTGTTCATTCAATTTTTCAATGCATTTACTAACATTATCAATGTTACTTAGCAAGATAGCCTTTTATTTAAACTAGTTTTATTCTCTATATCAGCTGGAATGCTTAGATATGGGATTGTGTTGTTATATCCTTTTTATTGTTACCTGCTATCCTCTTTGCACTGTTTAGTATTATTAATTTAAATTCTGCGTTGTCTAATATTAATATTGTTATTATTGCTTGCCTTTTACTTTTGGTTCCCTGGCAGGTATCTCTTTGTCCATTTGAGGGTTTTTTGTTTTGTTTGATTTTTTGATTTTCCTTTTTTCTGTTTTTATCACATTTTTAAGTTTGTTTTCTATGAGGCATATATTTCTGGGTTTGGTGCTCTAACCTAAACTGAATCTCTGACTTAAGGGGACTTATGGCCATTCACATTTAGTTTAATATCTGATGTAATTAGTTATACTACTATCATATTAATGTATGTTGCCTACCATTCCTTATGGTTTCCTATTCTACTTATCTATATTTTTGCTGGTATGATCAGGTCACTGTTTATTGCATTCATCTCCCTTGTTAATTTGGGAGTCATTTTACTTTTTTACAAAGAAAATAAGATCCTAACAAAACACATAACTGAGCACATATTCTCAACTACTTCATGAAAACAAGACACCTCCCACTTCTCCAACAATGTGCCTTCCCCTACACCCAAAAGATGAAACTTGTAAAATATCTTCACTTTCCACTTTAAATTGCCTTTAGAAAAGCTTTTGACTTTCTCACCTTTTCTCGGATCTCAAATACTGAATTTGACAAAATCATTTACTCCTTTTTGTCCCAGACTATTTTTAGCCTTTTCATTTGCTCCATCATTATTTAACATTATCCACCGATTTATCTATTTATTTATCTATATATGGGGGAATGAGCTCATTGCTCATTAGCTTGTCCACTTCTTTTTATTTTTTCCTCTCTTCATGTCTCTCTCGGGATTTATTTGTCCCTTGGTTAGAATCTTTTCCCAAATATTTTCCTCATAAAAGGATATGTGGTTTATGTAATTTTTTTAATATTGTACATCAACGAATTCTTTCTTTCTGCTCACAAGTGACTACTGTCTTGGCTAGACCTTCTCATGCACAGTCTTTTAACTTCTAATGTTACAAATAAGAAGTTTGATTCTAGTCTGGTTCTCTTTCTAAGTAATCTGTTGTTTATGTCTGGAGGCTATTTCCTTTTTATTCTTGAAATTCTGAAATTTGACCATTATGTGCCTGGTAAAATTCCTCAATAATCCTATGTGCATTATAATTTGTATACAGGGTCATTTCTTAGCAGAGAAGATTCTTCTTTAATTATTTGTTTAATTATTGCCTTACTTCCATCTTTTCCTTCTTTTTGAAACTGCTATTGAACACACAAATATGTCTTCCCTGCTTTTAAATTTCATCTCATATTTTGGGGGCATGGTCTTCTCATAAGATACATCTTCACTGCACCTTTGGGTCTACTTTCCCTCCTCAGCACTCCCTGATGGATTGGGATAGGAAGGAAGGGACAGAAAAAATGGAAAGTGTGACATCCACTGGAAATTGATGTTCCCCATCCAAGCATTCAGATACTGTGAGCAGTGTCCATGAATTCTAGTTGCAAGGTCCTTTCCATTGCCCTCTTCCCTGAAGGGAGAGATAATGACTCCGTTTGACCACTTCTTCCTCAGCTCTCACCCCTAGTGGTGGTATACCTCACCACGTCTTTCTTAGGGGATATCCTCCTCCAGCCCAGCAGTCAGCTCTCTTAAATGACATACATGCAAGATAAATCCAACTCAGCTACCTTCTCTAGAGTCTACTTGAATCATGGAGAATTTCTGTATTCTTACTGCACCAAGCAGTAGGACAGCAGCCTTCTCCACAGCTGACCCCAGTCTAGACCAGCTATCTCTCTCCAAATTTCTTTCCACTTCCACCCCCTCCTCTCACTAAGACACGCACAGAAACAAAGTGCCGGATAAACAGACATCCAAAAAGGGAGTGAGATGCCAGCCTACTTTTCTCATAGGCACTTCTACTGTCTGTGATTGTTTCTCAGAGCCTCCATCGTTTGGTGAGATGGGAGTTGTTGTGGAAAGGCTCATGCAGCAGGCCACATCTGTGGGGAGGGGAAGCAAAGCCTCCAAGGCCACCATTTTTCACACTACTTATGTATGCCTCCAAGTTCTGTTCTCTCCTCATAGAAACTTGGAGTAGGAGTGATGTTTGAGGGTAAAACGGTGATTTGGCTTCACTCTAAGTTTTGAAGATCTATATGCCCCCAACTGTTTAGTACTTAAGGGCTCTTTGTCTTCATCTTTGGGTACCAGTCCTGGAAGTCCTATTCAACATCCAATTCTATTGCTTAGTTTCTGTCAATTTAAGGTTGAGACTAGTATAGCTTCTGTGAAATATGTGTGAGCCTTTAAGTCTTACATATCACAAATAAAATCTTCTCTATCATTTGCACTGTTTCTTTCTTCCCTGTTTTGCTTAGATGTTAACAAGTTTTAACAAAGTGTGGAGCGATAGCTAAAGTTCCAGTAGAAAAAAATTCTCATCCTGAAATTATATTATAGACTCATTAAAAATGTTCACAGGTAATGATGGTAAACTTTTCCTCCTGCAGCTAAACTCTGGGTCCTGATTTACTCATACTACCCAAGACAAACATTGTCACCTACATTGTAAGATAATTTGGGGGATAAGCATTTGTAATAATCACAATTTGGGGTTATTCATCAAACTCATTTGTTGTACCCAGCCCAAGAGTGTTGTGTCTAATTTTCAAATTCCATTGATATCACTCAGAGAATTGTCATGGAACAGTCTTACATTTGCTCACAAACATCATCTGTCTTTTCAGTGGACTTGAGGTCATAGCCGGGTTTAGCCCTGTTGTTGTTCTGTGACGTTTTGCTCTGTGAAGGCTTCATATAAAGAGAATCCTAGGCTTCTGCCTCAGGCATCTACCCCATGTAGGAGTAAAGCAACTTTATTTGCTTAGTCCTGGTAAATATAAGAGGGATGTGTGTGTTCAGAGAACAGAGAGTGAAACAGAAAATAGGATAATAAGAAATGATTGAAGAAACTGCACACTTAAGTTGGCAAAAAGAAGACAGGAGACATGATAATTATGATAAAGTATTGTGCAACTATTCTGTAGAAGAGAAATTGGATTTTAATCTGTGTGGCTCTGAAAGAGAAAATAAAGGTCAAAGGATGAATGTCTAAGAGGCAGGTTTCCCCACAACATAAGAAACTTGTTCTTCAGTCCTCCAGGAGTCCTCTGAAGACCTGGAGTTTGGCTTCTGGTGGAGCTGAAGCAAAAGGAAATCCATTCGTGGGGGGGTTACTACTGAAAAGCATGAATGTGAGACCTGAAGACCCATGGCCCCTCATGACTCTCAGCCAAGAATTTATGGTTTGCTTTCCTTTTCTTTAAAAATCAGGGACCCAGGTTCAGACCCCTGTAATGGCCGGCCCCAAAAAAAAAAAAAAAAAAAAAAAAAAGATCCTGCTTTCAAGATTTAGTATGGATTATTTACAACACACTTGAATACCCTTGTCACTTATTTTTATCTTAAATAATAAAGCATTAACAAAGTAGGAGATGCCCCCTGTATGCTTTATCCTAATACTTTTACTCCCTTTCAGAGGAAACCAGCATCCTAAATACTGGAAGTATCATTCCCACATTTTGTTTTATATTTTTATTACATACGTAATTATCCCTAAATAGTACGTGGTATTGGGTGGCATGTTTTTGAACTTTATATAGAGATGCCATACTTCACATAAATACTTTCATACTCCATATATTCCACTGCAGTGTGCTTTTTGTTCTCTTAGCACTTTTCATTAAATTCATTTATACTTACATATACAGCTCTATTTTATTTGTTTTTGCATATTTATGGAATTTTATTATATTAATATATTTTAATATGCTATTTATTTTTTGGTCTATAGCTATTTTAAATTTTAGCCATTTTAAGCAATACTTCCTTGAATATTTTTGTCGACGTTGACAATTGCAAGAACTTCTCGGTGGAGTATGTCAAAGGATAACTTTCCCTTCCTTTTTTTGGTAAAGTGAGATTGTGGACACAGCAAATAATTTTCTTCAAGTGTATTGATTTTGGCTAAGATCTCTCCAATTTCTCTAATTGTTTCCAAATCTTTCATTGTCCTCTTTTGCTTTTTTGTTTGTTTGTTTGTTTCCTCTTTTCTAGCCCCAATCTTCTGTGTTCTGAACAATTAAGATTCCTTTTCTTCTACCCATTTTGTCAGGTCACCAACCCACCTGAGCATCCCCTTTGCCTTCACGTGTTGTTTTTAGGAAGTGAAACAACCAGCCTGTGAAGTAGGTCAAAATGTCTATGAGCTTCATTTCTTTTGCTCTTTTTGCAATGGACACTATATAATATCAACTAAGACTTCTAGTCAAGAATACATATCTACTGCTTAAGGGATCTTGTTGGCCAAATGAGATACCTTATAGAAACATTAAGACTCTACATTTTTGGGATTTGAACTATTGGGAAAAAAAGATAGAATTTAATCTTTTTCTCCAATTTTTATATTTTATTTTTTAAGAGCAAAAATAAACAAAAATAAAACAAATTTATACTGCTTAATTTAGACTAGTTTGTGGTATTGAGCTAAAGATATCAATTCAAATCACTGTTATACTTCCAAAGAGGCTGATGTTGGTATCTCTGAGGAAGACCTAAGGAATGTACAAGCTAACTACTATGCAAAAAATAAAATAAAATGCCTTGGAGAACAACTCTTAAATCCCAAGTGGTGAGCTGCTTACAGTCTAAAGTACATAAATAAAAATGTCTTCTTTTTTCTCTTCTTGTGTATTAGGTGTACTCCTCTGAGATACATGTATAATAACTTTTAACTTAAATACAAGCAGTATGAATTAAGTGGACATCTGGGTAATAGAATCAGTTCTAATAAATTCAACTATTCTGGATTAAAAGGGATTTCCTCTTTAATGAGTTTATAGAAAATCATCCAGTATTTTTTGTTTGTTTGTGTTATTGGTATTAGAACTAAATCAATTTTTATCTACATGAAATAGATAAAATGGAGAAAAATAGATAATTATTATTATGTTTAGGCCTTTTAATTGCAATAGGGTAGCTAAAGTAAGGCTGGCTGGGTAGATTACTAAAGGATCCATGCAATGCAGTGAGTGGGATAGAAGTTCATGAAACAGGACCCAGAGTAGACTTGGACATTCTGGATCCAAAGCAAATAGAGGAATCCCACCAGTAGGAATATGTAGATCATCAGCTCTTCTTTTTGTATCTGTTCCAATCTCTTCTTCTTCATCATGAACTTCTGCAACCTGTACTCTGTATCTTTTCAGAGTCTTCTTAACTAATGTCCTTGTCTCTCATACCTTTGGTTTGTCATCATTTCTTTTGTTCCTGTTCTACTTCATGACCTTGGCAATATAGTCATTAAACTTAGTCCCCTTTCTCTTCATGACTTTAGTCTCCCAAAATTTCCCAGGTAAAATTTCTGAGAGGTAGAATCTAATTGACCCAATTATAGGGGGCATTAGGAAGAAGTTAGCCAATGATAGATGAACATCTGCACCCCCTTTTCTCCCTGCTCACCCACCCCTCCATCACGGGTGCACCTGCACATGTATGTGCAACACATATTCCTGATATAATATAAAGAAGAGATAACTTCATACACAGATAACTGTCGGATGGGAAGCATTTTTAAAAGTCTAAGTCACAGGTTGTAGACTATCTATGGAATGAATGTAGTCCAGAGTAACTAAACATTTTTATTTACTGGACGGTGTTTAGAAATCAGGAGATTTCACGTAAAAATCTTAAATTTTAGCTCCTCTCAAATAGGCAAATCATATATTTTATGTAACCCAATGTATCCAAAATATGATCATCTTCACATATTATGTAACCAGTATAAACAGTGAATAATGAAATACAGATGCTTTTTGACTTATGTCCTGATGAACCCATCGTATGTTGAAAATATTGTAAGATGAAAATGTTTTAATACACCTAACCTATCATACATCATAGCTTAATCTAACCTACCTTAAATGTGCTCAGAACACACATTAGCCTACAGTTGGGCAAAATCTCTGGCAACACGATAGAAGGTAGAGTATCAGTGTTTACCCTGGTGGCTCCCTGCCGCTGCCCAGCATAGTGAGAGAGCATCATACCATATATGGCTAGCCCAGAAAAAGGTCGAATTTCAAAATTTGAAAGATGATTTCTACTGAATGATATTGCTTTCACACCATTGTAAAGTTGAACCATCATAAGTCGAACCCATCTGTATTTACATCCTATCACATTAGACAGCACAACTGTAGATATATATCAGTTTTCCTCTGATAAGTGCTGGTCATAGACTAGGGCTGCCTCAGTTGACATTAAAGCCAAATTGTTGGGGAAAGTCTTCTTACCTAACTCTAGCCATCTGATTCACCATTGAAAAAGAGTTAGGATTCTGGAAAAGCCATGACCAGTATCTACACACTGAAACACATCACCATGGGGAAGAAAAAATAGATGTGTAATAACGTCCTACCAGGGATGTGAAAACAGGAGGAGGCAGGACTACTTCCTATTTGTTTATAACACCCAATAAGTAGGCCTCTTCCTCATTTAGCACACCAGTTTGGGATGGGTTTGTGAAAATCAAATAAACTGCTAATCATTACTCAAAAGTCAGAGAATCCTTCTGCAACATTTGAATCATCAGTGTTTCCCTAAGTTCCTTACACTTTCGCTCCAATGGCAAAAACCTTCAATGTCTCATTACCTGGTTTTTCTACTTGTTGAGCAAACCCATTATTATTCTGTTTTGCATTCCCTTGAAATATTATGGGGAAACAGGCATATGGCCCTGAGATAATGGGGTTTCCCACAAAAACCATGAGGCAGGCATTCTAGAGTCACTGACCAAGAAAACAGTCATATCATCTAACATCTCTGTTTAGCAGGTCCACAGTCCACTTCCCTGCCCCATCAACTCATTTGGTGGTTAAGAAAATGATGATAATAATAACAATAAATATCTGTGGATCCATCACCACCATTTCTCCTGCATCTATAGAAGAACATAGGGCTAGATAGATTAACTTATACATGTCACATAAGGTTAAAAAAATTGAAAAACATTAATAAGGCTCTCTCTCCTATTCTTACTTTATTATTAGAGCTGCTGAGAAAATATACAACTACTTTTTACATTTGGATTCAGTTGATGAACATTTACAGTATATATACTATATGTACAGAATATATATTTGTATTAATCCTGTCAGGATTTAATCTCATGATAGTTTCAATACATAAGCATATAGCTTAATGATTACACGTTGAGAGAGTAGAGCATAAGTGGAGACAAAGCCAGGGCAGGATTAAATACCCATCTACATGGATCAGTTAGAACTGTTTTTCACTGAGGTAAGCTATGACCAGTTTGCACCCTGGGCTGCTGACTCCATCGATGGCTAGGCCATTGGTCGTTATAGATTGCAAGTAAGAAAATGCAACTTATCTCCATTATGAGGAAAATCAGGCTAAATATAAGAACAATAAACACTGCTCATATTGCTGAGCATTTATGGAGTACTGCTGGAGACAGCTGGTCAGCATTTTGCTTGCATTCTTTTTGTCGATCTACAGCCCCTTGCAATGTGCAGGAAGCATGGCACAACATTTTCTTGGTACGGGAAAGATCACTGCCCTCTTTGTTCTTGTGAATTCTCTCTTTCCTGGGGTTTTTCTCCATTTTACTTAGTATTCACCTTCAAATCCTCAGCATCTGCCTTCCCTGATTGATTCAGCCTGCTGACACCTAGCTTCAGTTAAAACTCTTTGTGGACAGTAGGAACTAGTCCCAATCTTGTTTATCCCTGGAACAAGAGCAAAAGTACTTGTAGCTTTTGCTTCAACACCCAGGAGTCAAAATCTACCACCACACTGTCCTCAGCTTTGAAGAGGGCTTGCTATGTGGAAATAAAAATAGAACTGGAGAAAGGAGCCCCTGGAGACCTGTTGGCAGGCAGCATTAAAGTTAGCCACACCGTGTGATTGATTGCAAAGGTTGTACCCTACCCATGCAGAATTAATAAGAGCCAGATCAGTGGATTTCCAAAGTCTCTTGTGGATGAGATTTGTAGTCAATAATATTACCTACTTCTGGGAATTAGAAAACTCTCTGCTATCATTAAAACCAGGAAGAGCCCTGACTGGAAGACCTCCCTGGTTCACCCAGGGACATAGGGAGCTAGAAAGATAAAGCTGAGGGTTATGTCAAATAGAGAAAATGGAATTTTCTGAAATGCATGCAAACCTACACACTAAAAAAAATCTCAAAATGATTGATTTATTTTGAACATTCAAGACCTTTATTTACATTGGTAACAGTCTTAGGCAATAATCACAGGCACCTTTATTGTAGATCACCACTCAACAATAGCATAATCTGCAATTCAGTATATCTTACCTAATGAAAATACAAATGAACTGGCTTATAATTCACTGTGATTTTTGCAGTCAGCTCTACACTTGATGTATTTTGTGGTCAGCTAACTATTTATCTTCTGGCTTCACAACCATACATACAAGGTGCAGTATGCATATAAATGGTCATTTAAGGTACAAAATCTAAATGTTGCTGACATTTTTTACAAATGTAAATTATACATTAAAAATTGCTGTTTAGAAAATAAATTTATTTTACAAAGAGGCCAACTATGGAATGATTACATAAAGAGAATAAGGGCTTACTTTAGCTAGGACTTAGATTTGTAGAATTGCTTAAATATATAAACATTGGGAGAAGTAACAAGAAACCATGTGAAAAGGGAAAAAAAAAAGTTACAGAAAATATTCAACAGAAAATTCTCCCCAAAACTTAGCTATCTAAAAATTAAATTAAAAGAAAAGAAAGATGTGATCAATCACAAACATTCAACACAGCACTAAAACACGAGATTGTCACAAGAAGCTGCGTGATTCCAAGGAGCACTCTTTCATAACTATGTATGTAAAACACTACATGTTTAAACTCTATGAGTAGTTTAGTTCTTCCATCAGCAATATTAAGAACATACTCTGAGTATATTTGAATATGTACATGCTACATATAAGCTATAAAATAGTTTGCAGAAACAAAATGTGACCATTTTGTTTTCTCTTCCACATTAAATGTCACACCTTTAGAACAAATGAACAAATTAAAATAATGAAATCACCTTTTTCTTTATTATAAGTGGGATGCTCACACAAATAACACACACAGATGTGCACTTACACATGGTTCTTAACACTTTCCTCCCCCTCACATTAAACATCCAGTCCTTTGGTAAATTCTCAGTTCTAATTTCAAAATACATCCCAAGACTGACCAGTTCTCACAACGTTCACACCTTTCATTCTGGTCCCTCCAACAAACGTTTCTCATCCAGACTCCTGCCAGAGCCGCCTAATTGTTCTCCCTGTTTCCATTCTGTAGCTTCCACCCCCTATAGGCAGCAAAGAGGTTTTTATGAAATAGCCTTCAGATCATGCTACTCCTCTGTCCAATCCCCTCCAATGACGTTCATAATAAAAACAACTCCTTTTCGTAGGCTACAAGATCCTACATAACCCAGCCCCTGCCTACTTCCCCAACCTCACTTTTGCACTATTCTTTCTTCTGTGTTCACTCCACTCAAGAAACTACCCAAAGCTTCTTATTATTCCTCAATCACACCAAACATATTCCTGTGTCAGGGACTTTGTATTACCCCTTCTGCATAAGGTCTGTATTAGTCTGTTTCTGTTGCATTTCTTTATAAAGAAATGAAATTTATTTATTACAGTTTCAGAGGTTGGGAAGTCCAAAGTGCAGGGAGCACATCTGGTGAGGGTATCTTTGTTGGTGGTGACTCTCTGCAGCAACAGAGTGTCACATGGCAAGGATGGCCTGAGCAAGAGACAGTTAACCCTCTTGCTTGCTCTCCTTATAAAGCAATCAGAGCCATGCCCATGACTCCATAAATGGATCAATCCATTCATGAGGACACAGTCCTCACAATCTAATCACCTCTTAAAGGTCCCACCTTTCAGATACCCTCTTAACACTGACACAGTGGAGATCAAGTTTCCAATACATGAAATTTTGGGGGACATATTTGACCCATAGTTGGGTCCTTTCTTTTTAAGAGATTTATAGAGATATAATTCATATACCATAAAATCCACTCATATGAAGTGCACAATCCAATGTTTTATAGTATATTCACAGGGTTATGAAATCATCACCATCAATTTTAGAACACTGTCCCTCTAAAAAGAAATCCCATGCCCATTAAGCAGTCGTTTCCTATTTCCTCTTATCCCCCGCTAGCCCTAGACAACCACAAATCTACTTTCTGTCTCTACAGATTTTCCTGTTCTGGACATTTTATATAATTGGAATTACATTCATGTAGTCTTTGTGACTGGTTTCTTTTGCTTAGCATAATTTTTTCAAGATTTTTCCATCTTGTAGCATGTATAATACTCCATTTCTTTTTCTTGTTGAATAATATTCCATCATATGGATATACCACATTTATTTATTTATGAATATTTAGTTGTTTTCACTTTGGGGCTATTATGAGTAATGCTGCTATGAACATACATGTACAAGTTTCTGTGCAGACATGTTTTTATTTTTCTTGTCTATATTCCTAGGAATAGATTGATGGGTCATGTAACTGTGTGTTTAATGTTTTGAGGAAGGACTGAACTGTTTTACAAAGTGGCTGTGCCATTCTGCATTCCAACCAGAATAAAATTAAAAGTACTGACAGTGCAAAATGTTGGCAAGAATTTGGATTAACTGGAATATGCATTGCTGATAAGAATGCAAAATGGTACAACCATTTTGGAAACCAATCTTATAGTTTCTCATAACGTCAAATATATACCTACCTCCATGACCTAATGATTTTACTCCTAAGTATTTGCCTGACAGAAATAAAAACAAGCATATAAACACACACACATGTAAACAAATGACTTGTACAAGAATGTTCATAGCAGCTTAATTCATGATAACCAAAACCCAGAAACAATGTCTATGGCCAACAACAGAAAAATGGATTAAAGAATTCTGGTAGATTTAATGTCCATTAATATCAAGAAACTAACATGCATCGTGTATCATGTTAAATGCTACGTGATGGATGGATAACAAGGATATACCTTAAAAATTGGTAAAAGCTGCCAGATACAAACACACATATTATATGAAGTATGTATTGTATGAAGTTTTATAACAAGCAAAATAATCTATGCTGAAAAAAAAATCACAAGGGTGGTTCTGGCAGGAAGGTTTTGGGTTTTTTTCGTTGTTGTTTTTATTTTTTTAATTGAAACATATTGATTACACATATTTATGGGATACCAAGTTGACAATCAGTATTTGTGTACAGTATGTGATGATCAAATCAATATTATTAACATGTTCATCATTATAAATCATAATTACCCTTTGTGTCCCTTACCCAATTATTTCCTAATCCCCTTCCCCTCCCCCCTTTCCCAGCTCTAGTAACTATTGATCTGTTCTCTCCTTCTGAAAGTTCAACGTTTTATTATGGTCTTTTTTTCTCTCTTAACTCCCACTTACGAGTGAGGACACGTGGTATTTCTCTTTCTGTGCCTGGTTTATTTCACTTAACATAATTTTCTCCAAACTCATTCACATTGCTGTGGAAGGCAGAATTTCATTCTTCTTAATGGCTGAGTAATATCTCATCATGTATATATACTACATTTTCCTTATCCAGTTATCTGTTAATATACTTTTAGTTTGGTTCCATATCTTAGCTACTGCAAATAGAGCTGCAATGAACATGGGAGTATAGGTATCCCTGTGACATGATGATTTCCATTCCTCTGGATACATACCCAGAAGTGGGATTGCTGGATCGTATGGTATTTATACCTATAGTTGTTTGAGAAATCTCCATACCATTTTCTATAATGGTCATATTAATTTACAGTCCCACCAACAGTGTAGAAGGTTTCCCTTTTCTTCACATCCTCACCAGCAATTGTTATTGTCAGTCTTTTTGATAATAACCAATCTAGCTGAGGTGAGAAGATTTCTAAATGTGTTTTGATATGCATTTCACTGATGATTAGTGATGTTGACCATTTTTTCATGTACCTGTTGGCCATTTGTATGTCTTCCTTTGAAAAATGCCTATTCAGGGCCGGCCTGTGGCTCACTCAGGAGAGTGCGGTGCTGATAAAACCAAGGCCACGGATTCGGATCCCATATAGGGATGGCCGGTTTGCTCACTGGGTGAGCGTGGTGCTGACAACACCAAGTCAAGGGTTAAGATCCCCTTACCGGTCATCTTTTAAAAAAAAAGAAAGAAAGAAAGAAAGAAAAATGCCTATTCAACTTCTTTGTCCATTTTTTAACTGGATTTTTCTTTTTTTTACCTATGAAGTTGTTTGAATTCCTTGTATATTCCGGATATTAATCCCTTGTCAGATGTATAGTTTGCAGATATTTTCTCCCATTCTGTAGGTTGTCTTTTCACTCTTGATTATTTCCTTTGCTTTGCAAAAGGTTTTTAGTTTGATATAATTCCATTTGTTTGTTTGTTTTTTTTTTTTCTTTTGTTGCTTGTACTTTTGGGGTCTTTTCATAAAGCCTTTGCCCAGTCCTACCTCTTGAAGGGTTTCCCCTATGTTTTCTTCTAGGAGTTTTATAGTTTCGGGTCTTATACTCAAGTCTTTAATCCATTTTGAGTTGATTTTGGTATATGGTGAGAGGTATGGGTCTAGTTTCATTTTTCTACACATAGATATTGAGTTTTCCTAGCACCATTTACTGAAGAGACTGTCCTTTTCCCAATGGATGTCCTTGGTGCTTTTGTCAAAGATCAGTTGGCTGTAACTACCTCGGTTGGTTTCTGGGTTCTCTATTCTGTTCTACTGGTCCATGAACCTGTTTTTATGACAGTACCATGCTGTTTTGGTTTTGACTAGGAAGAGAACAAAGGAAACTTTCTGAGATAGTTAAAATGTTCTTTATCATAATAGGGTGTGGGTTCCATGTGTGTGCATTTGTCAAAACTCATCAAACTGTACACTTAAGATCTGTGCATTTCACTGTGGATGGATAAATTGTCCATCAATAGAAATATAAAAAATAAACATGTGTATGTGAACAACACACGGACAGAGAGGGAGAGAGAGCACCAATATGTGCCAGGCATTGTGGGCCCAATGCATACAGTTACTTTGCATCCTAATGGAGCTTACATTCTACTGGGGATTGTAGGAAATCATTAAATATCTACTATTCAAACCTCTGCAAAGAATATGAGTGAATGACATAACTGTGGTCTTCAAGAAATTGATAATCCTCTTCTTTCATCTAAATCATTTAATACTTTTAACATCAGTAAAAATGAGCATAGATATGACTGAAGGCAACCCAAAGAAAGGCGATAAAGAGAATACATTTTGAACATTCACTTGTCAATCTATAAACAATCAAGAGTTTTCTAAGAGTGAGGATTCCTGTAAATGTTATCCTCTGAATCTGAGCAAAGCAACTAAAAAAAAAGTCATTAAAATAAATGTATGAATTTAGAATATCATAACTTACTGGGGAATGAGCAGGCTGAGTTTATTCTTAGCAAATTATACGAGTTCCTTTTTATATCAGTGCATTAGGATGCAAAACATTAGCTCCATAAAATATTTTATTTCAAAAATATACTCAAGCAATACTCACTAAGAACACAGCTATGCAGGATTTTTTTGAAAGGTCTCAAAGACTAAAAATCAAAGACAATGATAAATGAGGATTCATCTTTGAGGGATGTGTTCTGATCGGGTACTGCAAGGGTGGTATTGAGTCCAATAATTTGAGACACTTATTACGGAAATGGAAGGAGGGTAAACAGCATGTTAATTAGATTTGCTGCTAATTCTAATGTAGGAAGTGTTGAAAACATCAGTAGAGACAGGCTATAACAACTGATTGAGGGGGAGTGAAGAACTTAGAGAAAAAATAATGAAGGGACTGTTATTCTGCTATTGCTTGTTCCTTTTCTATATAGAAAGATACGTACTGAAGATTTAACAGCAACCATAAATAATCTGTTACAGAGACCTTGGAATAATATTACTATAAACTTGTAAACAATGGTTGGCATTCCTCCAAGAGACTTATTTAGTAAGTTCTTCCTAGTCTAGTGTTCCCTGCATGTAGAATGGAGAGAAACACTTTGATTTATCCTCTGAAATTGGCCATAGATGGAATCATTGCCCTGCACTGGGCACTGAGTATGCAGTCACATCTCTTAGGGAAAAACAGGAATAAATAAGGGATGGACAGAAACTTGTATTATATTCTGAAAGAAATTGGTGAGAACTCCACAAATTATCCTGAGCTATCCATGCAAGTTTCTGCCTCTCATGTAGCCTGGGGAACCAGCCTTACCCAAATGCAATGAAATTCTGGTAAGGTAGAATTTTTTTTTAAACTATGCCAGATTCATCCATCTAGGAGTGCTTGACAGAGGACACACAAATAGTATAATAAGATAAATTTATAGTGTTAGTTGGGATTTATTGACATTAAAGAATTACATCCATCCGCAGAAACCATAGAATCCCATGATTTTCGAGGTAGAAAGGAACTAAGCCAATCTAGCCCAACTCCATGAATTTTATAAGGAAATTGTGCCTACAAAGTAGAGGGACAGACATAAAGACAAAACCACAATTGGGATATATGACGGTACATCGAAAAGTTCATGGAAAGATCGAACTAAAATATCATAGGAATTCTATCATCAACTTCCCTGAAGACCCCTCCCAGGTCATCTCCAGCCCAGTGCTCTTCCTGATATCTCTACCCTCAAGTCAGGACCACTCCCTGGTGCGGGGAATTGTGTAGCCATGTTGTCTAAGCTACTCTGTCCACTACCTCTGCCTAATTCACAGCTGGTCTTGTCATTCAACCAGAAACATGATAACTGTGTTGCTCTCTAGAAGATGAGATGAAAAAAAAAAACTAGTAGCACAAAAAGAGGATTAATTTTGTCTTAAAGAAAATAAGGTAGGGGCCGGCCCGGTGGCGCACTGCTACAGTGCGCCACTTGGGAAGCACAGTGGTGCTCCCGCCGAGGGTTCGGATCCCACATACAGACCGGCCGCTCACTGGCTGAGCGAGGGGCAGGAGCGACACCGAGGGTTGCGATCCCGTGGCCGGTCCCAGTCCAGTACGGGCGCGACACTGAGGGTTGCGATCCGTTGCTGGTCACGAAAAAAGACAAAAAGGAAAAAAAAAAAAAAAGAAAATAAGGTAAACTCAGTTTAATGATTGGTTAAGTAGAAACAAAGAATTGATACATAATGTAAAAAAAAAAATTTCTAAAAGTGAAAGACTCGACCTAAAAGTAAATGAATAAAATAAGGCTGGAAACATGTACAGTATGTTAATCCATTATTAGATTGCCCAGTAAAGGAGTGGTAGGATCAACCTCACTTAACCTATTCTAAATACTTGAATAAACATTGTCATTAATGCTTTGATTATACTAAAAATATCCTTATGTGCTTGGAATTAAATATGCAATAAAAATACACTGTTAATATTCAATCAAGTTGTTTTTAAGTAAAAGACAAGAGATCTCTCATTAAAGATGTTCAATACTCAAGTCTTGAATATTTCCATGAAAATTAGCAATTTAGGGCATTGGTTGAATTAGGAGACTGAATGTGTCTCTCAAAATTCATATGTTGAAATCGTAACCACCAATGTGATGTATGAGGAGGTGAGGCCTTGGGGAAGCAATTAAATAATGAGTGCAAAGCCCTCATGAATGGATTTAGTGCCCTTATAGAAGGGACCCAAGAGAGCTCTCTCACCCTCTTTCTGTCATTTGAGGATAAAACAAGAAGTTAGCCATCTGCAACCTGGAAGAGGACCTTCACCAGAACATGACCATGCTGGAGCCTTGATCTCAGACTTCCAGCTTCCAGAACTGTGAGAAATAAATTTCTGTTGTTTATAAGTCCAGTATGGCATTTCGATATAGTAGCCTGAACTAACACAGTGTTTCTACAGAATTAATATCCAGAAATATTAGAATTGACTTAAACTGGTAGCTACATAACCAGAATTACATAACATTTTTTTCTTCTTCATTGCTATTATTAATCTGTCTTTGTAACAGATGGTAATGTCTTGGGTTCAACTGTTTCATTTAGATCTTTTTAAGGCAGCTGTTTAGGACTGAGGATACTTTGTGCAATACAGGGTGGGGAGAAGACAATGTTTTTCCTGCTTTCTTCTACCTTCCCTAACTTCACCACTCTCATTCTACTCTGAAGGGAGAGGAAGACAACAACAATTAGCATCTGCTGTTGAGGTAGATTATTTTAAATCAACTTTACAAATGAAGAAATTGAATTGCAAAAGGTAAGCTATCTTTTACAAAGTTACACAAGAGTGAGTAAGAGGCCTGATCTGATTCCTAAGCCCAGGCCCTTCTTTTGCATAATTATGACTCTCTATAATGCTGGGATGGATGTGGGGCATGGGGAGGAAAAGGGGTGAAAGCTACAACAGCTATGACTTCATTCAGTTGTATTATGTGGAAACGGTGTAAGTAAAAGGAGCAAATGGCTCAGAAGAAAGATCATGGCCTTTCAAGTCAAGCAGACATTAGAGTCTAGTTCTGCCATGTACTGGCCATGTTAAATTGGACAAGTAACTCAGTACTTTCTAAAGTCTCGGTTTCCTAAACTGTAAGAAGCAGTAACAGCACTTCCTCTCCCATGACCTTGTTGAAAAGATGAATATATAGCTTTTATCACAGTGCCTAGTGCTACTGATTGTTCACTAATTGTGGACTACCCGTATTGCTCACTTTTGTTTTAGTTAATTGTTTTTAAATCAATACTGCTATAATTCTGGATAAATTTTTCACATTTTCAGAAGGTTTGCACTGTCTAAACAGCACTAAAGATGAGGTGGAAATGATCTGACATATGGATACAGAGGAAAATAATCTTCATTTCCAGATTTTTCCTAAAATACATACAATTTCCTTAAAAGAAATTTGTGGTCCAGCCATCTTTATATATAACCACAAGCCAAAGCCTTCAACACAGTCCAATTCTTACTAATGATAGTCAGACGAAATATAGTAAAGACCCATCATTAGGTGAAAGATTAAACTAGATGGTCCTCAAGTTCCTTGCTGATTTTGCATCTATTAAACTTCAGATATACATTGGTACACATTGATAGTATTTCTCTCTAGAAAAAAGTCTCTAGTAACTGAAATACATTTTGGGGTGTGGTATCCTGAAGGCCACATTGTACATGCATTCATTACACAATAATCCACAAAGTGGAAATAGTATTAAATAGGCTTTCTGGGAAAATGTCTGATTTTCTGACCATACAGAGGGTACATCTTAAAGATTCAAAAACTTGATCCTAGTAGAAAATCTGCTCTGGTCTCTTGTTTGCCTTTGAACTTAATGTCTTTCTTGTACATTACCAGAATATCAAAAATATTTTGTGAATGTAGTGTTAAAAATAAGCCTACAAAAAAATTGCTAGCCCTTTGATGTTTATACTGAAAAGTATTGCAGGGAGTTTCAGTAACCTGAAGGAAGCCATGAATCACTTCTGCCTATTGATTTATTACTAGTTCTGGATTAGACAGAGGGTGATTAGATGCCTTCAGGTGTAACCTCAATGTCTGTACACTAAGCAGATCAATTTAAAGTAAAGTCAATTTAATAAGGAGACAGAATAGAAGATTTACAAAAGCACCAATAAAACACCTTCCTCTATAATTTCTATAGAATAAATTAGGCAAAGATTTATGGAAAGATTATCTCATGACCTAAAAATTCTTTGATTGTTTTGTCTTTGTTTTTTTCATTGAATTAAATTGGCAGACTTTTTTTTTTTGTCTGATTCAAAGATATCACTGTTTGTTTTGATCTCCTAAATTGATATATTTCCCTTAAGGATTTTAATATCAAACCTAGTTGAAAATTTATGAAGTTATATAATACTCTTTGATCAATGATAGTTTCCTGCTTTCTTCTACCACAGAAAGCATCTATCTTGTATAAATGCTTATAAATCTTTTGGGGAGATCAGTACACATCCATCCAAATGAGAATAAATTGGATCAGACTGAAGTTTTAGGTCATTTAAGCTTGATGCAACACATCTTGATGCAAAACACTGGGTATTTTGATTAAACCTAGACAGCGTCAATATGTTAGGTTCTAATAAAACTGAATGATGTCTTGCTTTTTTGTTAACATCACCCATTGATGGAGATAGATATTTCTCAAAATCTGATCAATGGATCATCTGAGATGGAATCACCTGGAGGGTACGGATTCCTGAGATTCACACTAGACAGAGTGAAACAGTTTTAGAGGTTAACAGCATCTCAAAATCTATTTTAAACAAGCTAACCAGGTAATTCTTATGCACAATAAAGTTGAAATTATTGATATGGATGTTGTAGCCAGGGATTAAATGGTAGCTGCTATATAAAACTGTGAAGAGATCTGACACATTCAAGAATTACTTTTTCTTTATATCTCTCAGATGAAAATGGTAATGATAGTTTATGAACCTCGGCACAACGCAGCCACTACCTTGTATAACCTTTTACTAGTTACGTAGTCTTCCTAAATCTTCACTTCCTCATCCATTATAAATATCTACCTTACAAGGATATTGCCTCTCTTCCTTTAACTTATATATGTCTTTATTCCTACGTGTCTCAGTAAAAAAGACAAATAGTGACACAATTCTCACTATCTTTTACATTTTACAAATGAGAAGACTGAAAGCTAGGAAATGTGAGTTGTCTAAGATCTTTTAACCAAAATATCATGTATTCTGTCTGATTGTAGAACATGATTCAAACTTTTCAGTGTGGTTCCTTTTTACCAAATTTGCAATAATCATTCTTTAAAAATTATAGTTGTTACCTCTGTTAGAATTTTTTTAACAGCAAAATGCACAATGAGTTATAGCTCATTTAATTATTGACTTCAGTAATATTGCAGAAGAGAGTTTGTGACATAAAACAAGAAGCAATAAAGTTATTAAATCTTGTACTGTCAATTTATCTCAGTAATGTCTGATCTTTCTGACTAGACTACAAACTCATAAAAAGAACAAGCTTCCTGCCCTGCAGACCTTAACAAGAACACTTGGCATATAGACAGATTTAAATAAATAGTTTTAAATGAACAACTGGATTTTTATTTTGATTCTTTTTATATTTCATGTTTGTCCTATTCTGGATAGAGGTGAGATATAGTGTTTCTTCTATACGTACTTCCATCATGCATTTATTTATTTGTGCAACCAATCTGTATCTATAAAAAAATTTCAAAAGCTTTACAAGAAATCTAGTGGAAATGATTGCTCAACGATCTATTTATTAAGCAGATAATAAGTACAGTAGTTCCTCACTTATCCATGGTTTTGCTTTCCATGGTCTCAGTTACCTGCAGTCAATCATAGTCCAAAAATATTAAATGGAAAATTCCAGAAATAAAGAATTCATAAGTTTTAAATTGCATGACGTCTGAGTAGCATAATGAAATCTCACTCTGTCCTGCTCCTGCTCTGTCATGTATTATCCCTTTGTCCAGCATATAGAGGCTGTAGGTGTCACCCACCCACTAGTCACTTAGTAGCATGTCAGATATCAGATCCACTCTGGCGGTGTCACAGTGCTTGTCTTCAGGTCACCCTAGTTTTACTTAATAATGGCCCTAAAGTGCAAGAGGAGTGATGTTGGCAATTTGGAAATGCCAAAAAGAACCTGTAAAGTGCTTCTTTTAAGTGAAAAGATGAAAGATCTCGACTTCATAAGGAAAGAGAAAATATTGTACACTGAGGTTTCTAAGATCTACAATAAGAACGAATCTTCTATAAGTGAAATTGTGAAGAAGGAAAAAGAAATTCTTGCTAATTTTACTGTCACACCTCAAAGTGCAAAAGTTACAGCCATAGTGCATGATAAGTGCTTAGTTACGATGGAAAGGGCATTAAATTTGGGGGTCGAAGATATGCACAGAAAGATGTCCCAATTAACAGCAATTCAGTTCAGTACTACTCGAATTTTCAGGCATCCACTGGGAGTCTGGACAAGGGGGACTAGCGTACTCCCTATTCAAGAGGCTTTGAGAATTACAAAGTATTTCAAGAAATACATACAAAAGTACAAGTGTACAGGAACAATGAGGATTACCACTCATTAGGTGCTTATTATGTAATCAGGCCCTATGAGATAAATTACTGATGAGTCCCGCTTTGCTTTTGAGTCTCAAAGATAGTTAGTGACTTGCTGAAGGCTCAAAGTGTTCATTTATCTAATGCTTTCTACCTAACTGTGGAAATTCCTAGGACAGCATCCTGGGCACTTTGGGCTGGCCTACTGCATTAATTCAGAAAAGAACTTTAGAGAAGGACTAACCTATTCTTTGTTATGTATAGATTCCTCTTCTTGAACCCTAGGATTGAATTATAGGCTCTTTTTACCTTCTGATGCTTCTGATAGGTCAAACCTCTCTCTCTGAAGGTAACATCCAGGACTTGTAGGCTCATTTGCAAGCTAGTGATCACATCAACAGGTTCCAATATGGTGACCTTACACTGAAGAGTCCTTCCAGAGGCAATGGACTTCCAACTTCTCTAGGCCGTGTCTTTTGCTTGTTGAACATGGTCAGCTTTCCAACTTTGGGGGATCTTGTTGTGCTGAAAGATTATTAGTTACAGTGGCCTCCATCTTTTTTCTCTACCAGCTCTCCTTTCATAATGATCTATTGATGTTTGTAAAGATTTCTAATGTCCCAGACACCCAGGGCCCAAGCTAAAAATTAATCTTCAAAATGTAGGTGAAATGATGGAGGCATCATCTCAAAGTGGATTGGAGTCGCCGTGTGGGACTCAGTAGAGGTCTGCTCTGCTATGTCAGCCTCTTGTTTTAGTGAGTTTCATTCTTCTGGGGATACAGTATGACTGATTCTGTTACAGTGACAGCACCAAGTTAACCCACGGAGTCAACCCTTCTTAGGAGCCCTGAAAGAATCCTGGATAGAGAGGTACGTTCCTCAGTCAAATATTTGTACATTGTTGGAGCAAAATGCCAAAACTGTGTTCACTATTGAAGTCCTTGGTGATCTCATATTTAATAGTTTATTTTACTCCACCCTATAAGCTAGATACTTGTAATACCAATCCCAGCATCATGAAAATATAAAAAAATAAACAACAAATCTCTTTAGTCCTATCTGATTCGGCACAAGAACTAAAGTCATTGGGGTTTAATGCATACCCAAGGAAATTCTGGAAATCTAGAACTTTATAAAAACTATGTCTGCATTTCCCTGAAGATATTTCTCAGAGCTTTCATGAAAGATTTTCAAAGCACTTTTGGGGGGGACTTATTGATTGCTTTTATGTTTGTTGCTTTATGAACTCTTAACTCATGTCGTATAAAATGCCCAAGTTGCTTTTTGGTACCATATGAGGTTTGGATGATTATAAATCTGTAGAAAATATTGAGAAGAACTCTGGTTTTAGCTGAAGTGGGAAAATTTTTCTAATACCATTGCCATATATAGTAGAAATGGAGTCTCTGAAAATTATCATAAAATAATCATTTTCATCTTTAAAGTATCAGAAGATATTTTAAAAGGCTGGGATCTTGAAAGCTGTAGAAAGTTCAGATCTTATAGGGAATGATATCTGCCTGACAGAAAAGTACCCCTTTTTAAGAAAAAGAGCTCTAAAGAAAGATTTAATATCTGATTCAATATTATAAATTAAAAACTGCATATTCATTTTTAAATGTTTATTGAACACATTGAAATTTAGACACAGAATAGAAAGTAAATATTGACTGACTTGTCAGTGTACTGTAACTGCATGATGATTTGTCAAGATACCATAAACAGATGATGGTCTAAAACAGTTACTAGTACAGCTGGCAGCATTCACTTATTCAAGAATTTTTTAAAATGTTTTCTATGTTTCAGACGTTGTACTAGGTGCTAGGAATACAGTGTAAGAGATAAACCGACTTAACGCAACCACGGACACCCACAGTTCCTGCCTTCAGATTGTTTTCAGAATGATGGGAGGAACAGAGAATAAATAGGCAGTTGGGAGACCATAAGATGAGTTCTGTGAAAGAAGCACAAGACAGAAGAGCATCTAACCTGTGCGGGTTCAAGCAATGCTTCCTGGAGGTGGTTATGCATGAGCTGAGTCTTAAAAAAAGAGCAGAAGTTAGCTAAGCAAAGAAGATAGGGAATAGCATCCCACACAGAGAGAACGGCATTTGCACAAAGATCTAGGAGAGAGAGCCGTTGGCACACATGAGTACCCAGTAACTTCAGAGCTATACAATTAAGCAAAAAGTCGGGGAAGGAGAGGGAGCAAAAAGTGAAGCTAAAGAGAATGGCAGCTGTAAGCTGTACTAAGAAGTTGTATTTTATCTTACAGGCTAAATGAATTCATTAGATGCAGGGGAGGAAGTATTTGATCATATATGCATTTTATTTTATTTCATTTTTTTCTAGTTCATTATTTAGATTTATTCAGTTTAATGAAGCATCTGAAAGTACATATTTCATCACCTTGCAGTAATTCTGATTTTAAATGCATGTATGAAAATTTTGAAAACCAGCACGGGGGAAAAAGTCCATAATCAGTAGAAAACTTATGTAAAAGAAAATAATACATCATTCATAGTTCAAAATTTAGTTTAATTTTCTGAAATGAAGTCACAGAAAGTGCATCTCTCACCTACTTTGCTGATATACTAATTTTATTTTATTATTTTTTTAATTGTTGGAGACTGCATTTGTTTTTTAATTTATTTTTTGAATTAAAACATAATTGATTATACATATTTATGGGGTACAGAGTTAACAATCAGTATTTGTGTACAGTATGTGATGATCAAATCAATATTATAAGCACGTTCTTCATTACAAATTGCAATTATTCTTCATGTCCTTTACCCAATTATTCCCTAACCCACCCCATTCCCTTTTCCCACCTTTAGTAACTATAGGTCTGTTCTCTTTCTGAAAGTTTAATGTTTTTTTGTAGTCTTTCTTTCTTTCTTTCTTTCTTTCTTTCTTTCTTTCTTTCTTTCTTTCTTTCTTTCTTTCTTTCTTTTTCTCTTTCTTTCTTTCTTAGCTCCAACATGTATGCATTTTAGAAAGATCACTTTTAATGTAGGATAGAGAAATGATTGGAGAGAGTCAAGAAGAAAGCAAGAAAACTAGGTAGATTGTACTAATTAACATAAGAGACAATGAGATTATGAACTAAGGGAGTGACAATGAAGAAGGAGGAGGATAGAAATGCAAAAATATCAAGGAAATTAACATTATTCAACCATGAATTTAACAGGACAAGTAAAAATAAAAGAAGAGGGTCAAGATTGGCACTCAGATCTATGACTTAGACATTCATTAGGATAGCGAACCTGGGGACAGGAACAAGGCTTGGACTACAGAGCTCAGTTTTGAGCATTTTGTGTTCTGGGTGTCTACGGGACATTCAAGTGAAGATGTACCAAAGTAGGCACTTGAATATGTGGGTCTACATCACAGGCAAGAATTCTGGGCTGGAAATAATAATAATAACAATGAATAAGCAATATTTTTGAACATTTAATATGAGCCAAGAACTATTCTAGGCATTTTATGTTTATTCAAATCTTAACCACAATTGTATTATTTCCCTTCTAATAGATTTCAATGTATGTAATAGACAAGTATAATCTAACAGATTACAATGAACTGAGGCACAAGTAAATTAAGTTTCTGAGGTTACACAGACACTGAATGGCACATGGATGGTAAACCAAGATTTTACTGGAATCCTTGGAGAACAGTTAAAATAAAGTAGAGAAAAGAAAAAAAAAGTAAAAATGACAATATGTTAAAGCATGAATGAGAGGTAAATATCTATACACAATGAGTATAGATTATTGTTTTCTAACACAAATAGCCAGGCCCCATTAACTATTAAAGATAACATTAGATGACATCAACCTTTTTGTTTAATTTGCTGTTTATTTTTTTAATTCACTTGCTTTTGGAACAATCTCAAATTTACCGAAAAGTTGCACAACAGTACAAAGAATTATTCTCCCCGAATCATTCAAGAAGTTGCTACCCTGATTTCCTATCGTACCCTTAAAAATATGTCATTCTCCTATATCACCACAAAACAACCATCAAAATCAAGAAATTAGCATTAATAAGGTACTCACATCTAATTCTCAAACCCCATTCAAGTTATGACAAATGTTCCAATAATGTAATTTAAAGCCAGAGGTATCCAGTGCAGAATCACATGCATTTAGTTGTCATTTCTCTTTAGTCTCCTTCAATCTGAAACAATTCGTCTTTTCTTGGCTTTCAAGGATTTGACACTTTTTGCATATTACAGGCCAATTATTTCGTAGAATGTTCCTCAGTTTGAGTTTATCTCATGATTAGATTCAGGCCATGCATCTTGGGCAGGAATATCACAGAAGTGATGAGGTGTTTTTCTCATTGCATCTGCCAGGTGGTACATGATTTCAATTTTTCCCATCACTGGTGATGTTAACTTCAAGCTCTTGATTAAAATGGTGCCTGCCTGACTTAGCCACTGTGAAGTTAATCTTTTTCTCTTTGTAATCAGTCAGTGCTTTATGAAGAGGTATTTTGAGACTGTGTGACTATCCCATTCATGACTGAATGTTCAATTTACTTATTTATATCAGTATAAAATCATGGATTCCTTTTTCATTTAATTTGTTATTCTCTATACTATCATTTAAATTCTCAGATTATGTGATATTTGGCCACTGGGAGCCCCTTGAAACTGGCTTCTCTGTCTTTTCACATGTACCCATCATTCTTTGAGCAATTCTTACTTTCTAACAAAAAATTTTCAGGCTCATTTTGTAACTTTCTTTGTCCTAGTCCTGGAAGTGGACTTCTTCCAAGGAGCCCTGGTTTCTTTTAGTGATTGTTGTGTAGAAAGCAGATCATGGCACCCTTTCTATTGGGGCGTTGCTGCTCAAGCCCTTAAATCCTTATTTCCTGTGCCAAGTTATATCTCTTTCTTTAATAACTGACAGAAGAACATTTATCAACTTCATAGAAAATATCCTGCCAATTTATGGGCGTGTAGCCTTTCCTTATGGACAATTTATCCAACATCAATACTTTCTGCCTTAATCAGACATACAGCACTGGGTATTGGACATCACCCACCCAGTCTGGTTCCTTCTTTCATCTGCTCCTCACGCCTGGTGTACCTGATAGTGATTTCATCTCCTTTCTATAGTCATCTGACTGCCTTGATTACTTGCCTCATGCCTTAACCTCTTGAATAAGAATGCCCACAACTCCCCCAAGAACAAGAAACACTTTACAATACTGGGCATTCTAAATTTATGCAGGGCCATAAAAATAGTTCTTATCTCCTCCCACCACACAATCAAACAAAAAGAACATCTCAGCAATGTTAATCTGCTCCAGCAATACAGAACAATTTCTGTTACCAACAGAATGCTTAACTTTTCAGTTAAAAAACACCAGATTTGGGTTAATAGTGTTCTGTTCTCCATAAGAACAATAGGTGAATGTTTGCTTTATATTTAATAAAAAAGGTCCAATTAAATAATTGTTCCAGAACAAAAGAACATTTTATTCTGCTTGCAGTTTTGAAATGAAAGTGTTTCTAGTTTCTATTGTGCAGATTTTCAAAACTCTTAGGGCCAAGTGTCTCAGTCAGGATTCCCTACAGCACTTTTACAAACTTTAAACATGAAAGAAAGACACAATGTTGGCCAATAGTTAATGTGGATTGAGGACGAGTTGAATTTTTTTAGTGTGGAAGACAATTTAGCATCTTTACAGGTTGGGAGGAGGAGTTCACAGTGTGGGGGAGAAAGGCGAGACAGAGAAAGAGGGAACAGCTGGTGAGGCAGGTTCCTGCAGAGTTGGGAGGCATGGGACGCAGGGAGCAGGTGGAGGGTTTGGACTTGGCCAGTAGGAAAGAGTCTTCTTCTAAAAGCAGAAGGAAAGAGGTGAAGAGAGTAGATGCAACAAAGCCTGTGGAGATGACAGAAGGTAAGAGGTTAAAGTGTTCTGCTTGATAGCAACCAGTTTCTCAATAAAGTTAGAGGCATGACTGACATATTAAAAAAGAATGGTGAGGGTTTTAAATTATTGCATGAAATAAAGAGAAGTAATGTAGGACATATACAGGACATACAAGGTGAAGCTAAAGCCTATTCCAGGTTAGAGACTACAAATCTGTAGAGTGCAAATCTGCTTGGCTTGTAATGTTCTTGGGCTACAGCACAGTTGTCAAAAATACCAAAGGCAGACAGCTTATTTCAAAGCCCAAGTGTTTCAGGGTAGGTGCAGTCTTAAATGAGAGTAGCTATAACATTAGACTTGGGCAAATGGGAAAGTAAATGAATTTCTGAATAGGATATTAGATCGTATGAAAATGTAGTAAGTGATTTAGGACCAAGCTACACCATTGAAGGAAGGCATATGTAATGGAAATAATGGAGTGAGAGGGAAGAAAGAGTAGAACACTAAAGCATAGCATTTCAGAGGGCCACGGCGGACAGGGGAAGAAAGTTACTAGTGTTGAGGAAGTCAAGAAACTTTGAGGGAAGAGGTTGGATGGGCTGTTCACTTGGACCCAGAGAGATGGAGGGGCTTGAGATGAAGTGAAAAGCTGTGAGCCAGGTGCAAAATCTTCGATACATTTTTGTAAGAAGGTAACCAAAAGGCTGATATGTATCGGTAAATATATAGAAGAGGTAAAATATGCCATGGCTAAGTGGTACAGACTTCAGTGTAGGAGTGATTTTTACAAGAGTGTTGATAAGAAATGACTTATAAACAGCACCGTGGACTTAAGAAAATGCTGAGGATGTGGCCCCAGGAAAATGAGAAGCTTTCCCTGTAGAGATATTCAGGACAAACTGTGTCCTTTAGGGAGGGCTGGGTTTTAGGTACAGCAAGAAGTCAACCGAAGAGATTGTGGAGTGTCTTCATCACTGAATTTTCCAAAGGGAGATGATTTGAAAGATTTTAAAGGAAGAGACCGATAAAAATGTAGTTCCAGGGAAGACAAGCAAAGGAAATGGAGATGGGATTTTGAAAAGAGGATTGATGAGCAGAGGGAGGTACATTTTGGACAGTGGTCAGGGGTGACAGAAAGGCAAGGATATGAAAGAAAGTGAGATTTCCTAGCCTTAGAGTTTTAAATGTAATTTGGGTATAACGTTTTCCCAGTACATACAAGATGAGGCACCAGGTAATATTTGAGACTTCATCAAATGTGTGCTCGTGAGTCTCTGCTCAGATCATCAGAGAAATCCCTAGAGTGTTTTGAAATGGAAAAAGCTCTGGAGCTCTGAAATTTGACAGCACATGAAGATTTTGTGTGTGTATAATTTGCCCATCACTTGTGAATCACAATTGTGCGGGTTCCCTCAATCCTATCCCCCAGGCCACTATAAATCTCTCGGGGAACTCTACATTGGAAGAGGAAACTGGAAGTCCATTCCGACTTGAACCGATGATTAGAGATAATTCCTCTGACAGTAGCAGCCATGGCTTTAGCAGTAAGGTACTTGGTCAAGTACTCCTTCCCCTTGAAGTTTTTTCCTTCATTTCCAAAGTAACTTTTTCTGCTTTTATAGTACTTTAACCAGAAATGGAGTGATGATTTTTTTTTTAAGGCTCAATGCTTGGCCTGTCTACAGAACAAGTTGTCCAATAAACAAGGTGGTAAACACTTCACCCCAACTTTGCTATATATTGGATTTGACATATTACAAGATTTCAAATGATTTACAAAATCACTGAAAGGGGTGAAGAAACAGAATGTGGTTTGAAGTTCTAGGAATGACTCCCAAACAACATAGAAGAATACGATCACCAAGGGAGCTTCTGCCCCTGCTACAATCAGAAGCTGCCTGTGGAATCAGGATGTTGCCATGACAGCCAGTGGCTCCAGAACCATTTTCTTTTCTAGATTTACACCTTTCTCTCCACAGTTCCAAATTCAAGTCTCATAAATGTACATCTAATTGGGAGACTTCTCATTACATCCTGAGTCCTAGCACTGAGGAAGTTCTTAACTTTTCAGTACCTGCAGTACAACAGGCACACAAGAAAGGGATCGAATTGGATACTGAATGGGCAGGCCAACATTGACCACAATGTCCTACCCATATTCTGGTAGTAAGGTTAGTGATTCCTTCCATCAGGGGATATTGCTTTTCTGACCAGTGCCTGCCAGATATTACTTACCACTCCCCACTCTTAATGGATTATTTCCTGAGTTCTAACATGTCTTCCAAATTCTTACTCTAACCTGTCAGGTTTCATTTATGCAAGTAAGAGGCATGTGAAGGAAATTCATCATTTTCCTGTGACTCCAGTCCCTAGGTAGTAGTAAGTGGGTTCTGAGTGTTGATCTTTGAGCCCAAATGTTTGACCACAACATGCCTAACATCTGAAGACTGACAGTCATGTGTCTTAGTAAAAAGACAATGAAGCTGCCTTTGCCTGAAACCGATACGAATAGAAATCAGGCCATAGACCCGGAAGTGTTAATGCACTCCAAAACCATTTATTTTTTATAAAATGCTGGTTTGAGTTTGAATGTGCTTAGTTTTGAAGGCACAAAATCAAAATAGTGCAAATGATCAAAACTAAAGCCTGAGGTATTGAGGGAAACTAAAGAAAGAAGCAACTTCAACACATGTATGGAAAGAGGCTGTAAATTGTAATGTTTCTGCGTCTTGAAGCAGAAGTTAGTAAAAAAAAAAATACTTATGTAGATTTTATATGGATGTTGGGCGTATTATGTTTTATTTTGAGCTGTTGTCCTGGAGAGATTACAGAGTAAGACTATGTCTGTGAGTAGCAGTTGGAGCCTTTTGTGAATGGTAGAATCAGTCCCATTATCAATCCTCCAGGGAAAGATGGATGCCAGAAAAGGATATAAAACTCAGAAAACATATTGTAAAAGAGAGGTCACATGGTGCTGGTCTACAGGCCCAATTCACCAACAAACTGGTTCTATTCAGCCAGTACCATGCAGGGGCTCACATGCTATTGTTTATTTTTTCTTTCTACTTTGTAATTTGTTTTATTTTTTCACTGATTTGAATATTTCAAATAATAAAACAGTTTTTCATCTTTCTTGGAAGTTCTTGTGATGTTGGCCCCACATTCTGTGATGGTAACAGAGACATCTGAGATGTTGCTGTCCCCTGGTTGCTGGGACTCTGCCACTGCCTATTGTCTCTTTGCCTGGCTCATATCACTTGTTTAGATTTCCTGACAGGCCTCTGTATGCATCTGATTTGGCGATTTCTGTTTAAAAGAATCAGCAAAAGCAAGTTCCACATTTTATTGGGCTCACTCTCTTGGGCAAGTCCTTAAAGGACTCCAGATGAAGTGGAATGCACATCTGGTAGAAGAGGCTGGCTGGCAGAGAGCTCTAGAGGGATACAGCCAATGCCCAGGGCCTGATGCACTCAGTGCTCAAAACATGTTTGTGGAAGGAAAGCAAATAAAAAATAAAAATGAGAGAAAATAGAGATTGAGTTTGGTTATCAACATCACTCATTTCAAAGGTGACTATTTTTTCTTTAAGAATCTGGATTCTGTACTTATTTGTAGCAAGTTTTTATATGTTAATTGAAGAAACATTTATTACCTATAAAGCATTGTTTTTAGTGTTACGAGAATACACATTTGAATTAGATATCACTTCCCCAAGAAGTTTAATCAAAATATATCTTTAAAATGGCCAAAATTATGCCCTTGAACTTCGTAATAAGTAGTAATTAAAAAATAATTCAACAGAGTCCTATTTACACTACTTATATTAAGATTAATCATTTGTTGATTAAAAGAAGATATTTGTATTAAAATAAATAGCATGCTTTAGAACATTATAAATACTTTGTAAATTTCACACTTCTCTGTTTTACAGTAGAAGAATTAGCTGAATCAACTACTTGCACTGATGGGTAAAATGCAGAGGGTTTCCATAATATAATGAAAATGAAGCACGCATTTTTTAGGTATGAATTTCTATTACGATGCTTATATATTCCTTGGATTAACATCAATTTAATTACAAGCAGCATAGCTATGATTATGTTATAGATTATGGAGTCAAACTACCTGCCTTGGGTGACTCAAACTGACCTTGGATGGGTCATTTAACGTCCCAAAGTTTTAGTATTCCTCTGTAAAAGCTGATCATAATACCCATCTGTGTCAAATTTTAGTACTATGCAACCACATAATAAGTGTTCTGTAAAAATTAAATAATACTAATGAAAGTATTAAATAAATATTCTAGGTTATCAGACAGGCCACCAAAAGTCAGAGGACAGATGCCAAAAATACCTACTGAGAATCCTCTGAAGTAAGAGTGGTTTTAGTGTTTCCTTTGATAGTTTAGAAACATAACTACTTTAACACAATTAAATGGTTTATCCATTTATTTCACTTTGCTTTTCATCTTTAGGACTGGTTTCTGAATTTAATTTTGTTTCAGAATTAGGTAAAATGTTTAGACAGTTTGGAAGTCAAATCTACAAAAGAGAATATATTCAAAAATATCAAATTTTTACCTCTCCTCCTTATAATGGTAGCCATCCCTCCCTCTTTCTTAGATAAACGATAATATGCTCTCCACAGTATTTTCCACTGAGGTGGGTTTTTTTCTTTGTTTGTTTGTTTGTTTGGCTTAAGAGTATACTCTGGAGATAGTTCTGCAGTAGTACATGGAGATATTTCTCATTCTATCTTACAGCTCCGTTCTGTGTATGTAGGAGAGTTTATTCAACCAGTTCCCTGTTGATGGATATTTGGGTTACTTCTCTTTCATCTTTTCATTTTTTACTGGTCATGTGTATATCTTCTTTGGAAAAATGCCTATTCAAGTCCTTTGCCCATTTTTGAATCAGATTGTTTTTGTTTTTTTCTGTTGTTGTTGTTGTTGAGTTTTAGGAGTTCCCTATATAGACTGAATATTAATTTCTTGTCAGATATATGATTTGCAAATATCTCCTCCCATTCTTTGGATTGAGTTTTTACCCTGTTTATAGTAACTTTTGATACAAATTTTTTTAATTTTCATGAAGTTCAATGTGTTTATTCTTTATTTTGTTGCCTGTACCTTTGGTGTCATATCCAAGAACTCACTGACAAATCCAATATCATAAAGATGTTACTCTATGTTTTCTTCTAAGAGTTTTATAGTTTTAGATCTTAACAGTTATGTCTTTGATCCATTTTGAGTTAATTTTTCTGTATGGTATTATGTAAGAAACCAACTTTTTTTTTTTCATGTGGATTGCCAGTTTTCCCAGCATCACTTGTTCAAAATACTGTCCTCTCCCCATTGAATAGTCTTGACACCTTGCCAAAAGTCATTTGATCATATATGTGAAGATTTATTTCCAAGCTTTCTATTCTATTCCATTGGTCTATATGGCTTTCTTTATGCCAGCACCACACTGCATTGATTAATGTAGCTTTGTAGTAAGTTTTGAAACTAGGTAGGGTGAGTCCTTCAGCTTTGTATTTTCTTTTTCAAGGTTGTTTTGGCTATTTGGGATCCCTTGAATTCCATATGAATTTTAGGATGGGTTTTTCTATTTCTGCAAAAAAAACACATCATTTGAATTTTAATGAGGATTGCATTGAAACAACTTTGGGTAATATTGACATCTTAACAACATTAAGTTTTCCAATCCATGGACATGGGATACGTGTCCATTTTTTTTATATATTCTTTAATTTCTTTCAGCAGTGTTTTGTGGTTTTCATTGTACAAGTCTTTTACCTCCTTGATTAAGTTAATTCCTAAGTATTTTATTCTTTTTTGGTGCTACTGTAAATAGAATTGTTTTCATAATTTCCTTTTCAGGTCATTCATTGTTACTATACAGAAATGCACCTGATTTTTGTATGTTGATTTTGTATCTTGCTACTTTGCTGAATTTATTTATTATTTCTAATAGTTTTTTGTGGAACCTTTAGAGTTTCCTATATATAAGATTATATCATCATCTGTGAACAGAGATATTTTACTTCTTCCTTTCCAATTTGAATGCCTTATATTTCTTTTTCTTGCCTAAATGTGCTGTCTAGAACTTCTAGACCATGTTAAGTAGAAGTTCTGAGAGTGGACATCTTTGCCTCATTCTTCATCTTAGAGAAAAAGCTTTCAGTCTTTCACTATTCAGTATGATGTTCACTGTGGGTTTGTTTTTTTTTTTCCCCCCTTTTTGTCTTTTTTTTCGTGACCGGCAACGGATCGCAACCCTCAGTGTCGCGCCCGTACCGGACCGGGACCAGCTACGGGATCGCAACCCTCGGTGTTGCCCCCACACCTTGCTCAGCCAGTGAGCAGCCGGTCTGCATGTGGGATCCGAACCCTCGGCGGGAGCGCTGCCGCGCTTTCCAAGCGGCGCACTGTAGCAGTGCACCACCAGGCCGGCCCCCAACTGTGAGTTTTTTATATATGGTTTTTATTATGTTGAAGTTTCCTTCTATTTCTAGTTTATTGAGTGGTTTTATCATGAAAGGGTGCTGAATTTTTTCAAATGCTTTTTCTGAATTAATTAAGATGATCATGGATTTTTTTCCCTACATTCTATCAATGTGGCATACTACATTAGTCAATTTTTGTATGTTGATATACCCTTGCTTTCCAGGAACAAATCCCACTTGATCCTGGTATATAATCCTTTTAATATGCTGCTAAATTTGATTTGCTAGTATTTTGTTGAGGATTTTTGCATGATTGATCATAAGGGATAATAATACGTAGGTTTTTTTTCTTACATTGTCTTAGTCGGTTCAGGCTGCTATAACAAAATACTATATACTGGGTAGCTTATAAACAGAAACTTACTTCTCATAGTTCTACAAGGTGGAAGCTCAAGGTGAAGGTTCTGGCACATTCAGTGTCTGGTGGGGTTCATTTTCTGGTTCATAGATGGCTCTTTCTTGTTTTGTCCTTATTTGGTGAAAGGGGAAAACTAGCTCTCTGTGATCTCTTCTATACAGGAACTAATCTCATTCATGAAGGCCCACTTTAATGACCTAACCACCTCCTGAAAGTCCTGATTCCTAATAACATCACCTTGGGTGTTAGGACTTCAATGTACAAATTTTGAGGAAATACAAACATTCAGACCATAGCAGTGTCTTTCTCTGGCTTTGATATTATGGTAATGCTGGCACCCATAGAATGAGTTAGAAAGTGTTCTCTCCTCTTCAATGTGTTTTGAAAAAGTTTGAGAAAGAGTGATGTTAGTTCCTCTTTAAATGTTTGGTAGAATTCACCAATGAAGCCATAAGGTCCAGGATTTTTCTTAGTCAGGAGATTTTTGATGACTGATTCAAACTCCTTACTAGTTGTAGTTATTTTCTATTTGTTTTCTATATGCCTTATAGTCTTTTTTTTCTATATGCCTTATATCATGCATAGTCACTTTCTAATTTTCCCTTTATAGCCTGTTGCTTTTAAATGTCCTAGTCTTTTATGTCCTGTTCTCAGAAAGGGAAAAAAGGAAAAATGAAGGGGAAGGAAAGGGCACTAGTCCTTTAAGTCCCCTGGAAGTCACTTCAGCTTGAGGTGGACGGGCTTGCAACAATTGTGGGAGGAGCACCAACAATAGCTACCACCTCTTTGTCTATAACACTGTGATCAGAAGCAGACATCAGTGATCAGAGCACAGATTCCCCATACATTGAGGACAGGGTCTTTTGTGCCCACCGTGGCTCCTACAAGCTGAATGCAGGTTGCCTCTAACAAGGGGCTATGGGTAGGGGAACTGCTACTGTGCTAAGAATTAAAATTGACCAAACTTAACCAGAGTTTCCGTGGAAGTTGCCAGCCTCCAATAGACTTCACAGTTCCAAAATAGTTACATCAGTTTCTGCCAGTGCAATTGTCTAGGTGGAGAGACACATTCCTGGTAATTCCTACTCTGCCATCTTTCCAGAATCCTCCCATATTAAAGTCTATTTTGTATAATATTTGTACTGCCACTATTGGTTATAGTTTTCAGGGTATATCTTTTCTCATCATTTTACTTTCAACCTATTTTTGTCTTGGAATCTCAGCATATCTCATGTGCAACAGGTAATTCAATCATGTTTTTGAAATCCATTCTGACAATGTCTGCTTTTTTGTTCAAGTTTTTAGTGCATTCACATTTAATGTAATTACTGATAAAGTAGGATTTACATCTGCCATTTTGCTGTTTGTCTTCTGTACGTCTTCATCTTTTTGTTGTGCTTCCTCTATTGCTGCCTTGTTTGATGTTTTTTAATTACATTTTTGTTTCCTTCTTTGGTTTTGAAGAAATATTTTCTAGTGTACTATCATAATTCTCTTGTTGTTTCTTTTACTATACTATATTTCTTAATTATTTTGATAGTGATTTCATTAGGGGTTATCATTAGCACCTTAACATATTCTAGTTTTTATTGATACTGGCTTAAACTTAATAATATATGAAAATTTTTGCTCTGACATTTCTCCATTATCTCTCCCATCCTTTTGCTATTATTGGTATACATTGTAAGTCTGTCAATACATTTTTATAATTACTATTTTATGCAGTTGTCTTTTAAATCAGATAGGAGAAAAAAATATGTTACAAAAATGCATTTATACTGTTTTTTTATATTTGCCTATGTAGTTACCACTACCAGTGTCATGTCTGTACATGTTCGGGTAGATTTGATCTACCATCCAGTACCCCGCGAGTTACCAGCTCCTTTATATTTCCTTTAACTGTTGCTTGAAAACTAAACATACCCTTTTTGAACTTGTTCTCTAAAAAAATGGATAATACTTTCATCATTCTTCCTAGAAATCTCCTTAGTCAAATTCATCAGTTCGTTAGTTATATTTTATATTTTCCATGTAAGAGCAGGTAGCAAGTATCTACCACTATGTAAGAAGGCTCCCCTTTCCTCTAGCTTTCAATAACATGTTACTCACGAACAGCCTCCAAAAGGACTTCTGCCAAGTCTTTTCTAGTCCCTCCCAAATTTTATTCACCATCTGTCCCAGTGTCACTGCCACAGATTATATTTTGTGTGTATAACTGCAGTGATCTCCCAGGTACCAAAGCCTTTAATCTCTTGCTGCATGACAAAATACTCCATACTTATTGGTATAAAACAATGACAGTCATTCACTATCACTGTCTCATGGTTCTGAACATTCACAGAGCTTAACTAGGTGATTCATATTCAGGGTCTCTCATGTAATTGCGGCCAGTCTGTTGCTGGGGCTGGCGTCATCTCAAAGCTTCTTCACTTACATGTCCACCAATTGCTTCTGGTTGTCATCTGGGTTTTCAGTGTGGTTGGTGTCCAAAATGTGACATTTTCATGTGGCCTGGATTTCTCACATGACAATGGTTGATTGTCACTAGATAGAAGCTCTGTGATCTTTTATGTCTGAGCCTCTCAAATCTAAGTCCCTAGCACTGTGTTCATTGTTCACTGTGATAGTCACAAAGGCCTTTCCAGTTTCAAGAGAAAAGGGCATAGATTCTACCTATTGATGGAAAAGTGGCAAGATTCTAGAAGACACATGGGACTTGATATAATATTGCAGTCATTTTCGGACAATACACGTCTGCCACACAAAGATAGAAGAAACCAGACATTACCTGGTAAAAATATACAGTGATATGGTCCTTCAAAGGGGAAAAGTTATTCTGAGTATAAATTGTCTCTTCCTCTACTCTACCCTGGCTCATGGTCCCAGGTTCAGGGCCTAAAGAAAAGAATAATTCTGTAAAATACTAATAGTGCATACCATGAGAAATTGGGAAAGACAATCTCCATATTATTACAAACATCCATGTAACTGTGGCACTTTTGATACCAAGCATGTTGGTACTATTGGCACCAGCAGCAGTGCCAGTGAGAGGAGACTTATTTCTGAGAATATGTGAAATGTGACATCCCATGTGTCCCCAAAAAAACTATACGTGTGGTAGTGGAATGAGGTCTTTTGTGCGGGTGGAAACAATAAACCATAAAAATTTTATTTATTACTATTAATGTGACTTTAAATGCATCCACTGAGTGGCAAGAGGTAGAATACTTATGCTTATATTTAATAAGTACAATACATATTGTTTGGATTACAAAGATTGTTCTTTGTTCAGATAGGATATTTTGTTTGTTCTATGGGCCATCATTCCTTCAAATCTTTACAATTATTTTTAGCAAAAGTGAATAGAAGTCAAATAATTGAGAAAAGTTGAAAAGGAATTGGAGGGCATAAGAAAGACGAAGAGACAGAGGCAGACAAGGAAGGGCGGCACTCTCTTCCAAGGACGGTTTTGCCGAGCAAAGGCAATTTCTAAGAGATCTCTTTAATCAACTCTTCATTTATAACTGGCTGAAAGTTGCATAAATAAAAGAAACCCCAGAAGTTTGAAGAAAAAGAAATGAAACAGTAGAAACAGGCTTTTAAAATGAGCTTTAGTTTCTACCTGCAAGAGGAAATGGTGAGCTAGGAAAAAACTCTGTTTCAATTGAGGCCCAGTTTAAAATATAAGTTTGAGCCTGGAGGCACTGATAACCTGGGAAAATTTCTCTCCAAATTCTGTATTTCACTGTGAAATTTCATATTTCACAACAAATCACAGAATGCTCCAAAAATGTTACCATGGAGAGCCATTAAGATGCCCAGAATATAAGGCCAATAATACCTCTCCTGGACAAGTCAGAGATCTGGGAGTTAATTGTTTCAATCCAAAGAGATGTCTAAGAAGTATGATACTGGCTTTTGTCATCTTATCTGTCTAGTACTGGACTTATGAGGAAAACTTCAATATAATTAAGCCATTTGATACAAATTATTTTTGAGCCACTAAAATATTCCAAGACCCGATCTCTATCTGAGGATCTCAGAGTTGATTTAGGGATGAAATAGAAAGGCTTGAAAAGATGTAATTATAATCTATTCTAATAAATGCTGTCACACAAGAATATATAATGTTAAGAAACCATACAAAAATGGTAACAGAGCTGCCAAGAGGAGTTTGGCAAAAACATAGACTCTATTTGAACTGAATTCGGACAAATGGTTCAAGTTAAAAAGGAACGAGGTAGATCTATGTCCAATGACCAGCAACATTTTCCAAGGTATATCAAAAGCAGGAAAAGTAAGTCACAGAACAAAATGTGTATTATGATCTCACATCAGAAAAAAATCATATTTTGTTCGTACATTTATATATTGATTTAAATACATTAAAAAGTGTCTTAAATAACATAACCCAATAGATGGTGGTGGTTACTTCTGGAAAGGGAGGGGAACATACAGATAATAAAGCAAGACTCTCCTGTTCTCCTATATTTGCATAAATTTGAATTTTTACCTTCATGGCCTCCAATTTTCAAAACTACAGGGGTTGTCTTTCACATTGAAGTCTAAATGAAGAGCTTCCCTGCAGAAGCTGTGCAGCATATCAACCACAATGCAAACAATGCCCGGGATTCTGGAAATTGGCCATGATTAGTGGGGTAATTCTTTTTCAAATTTCAGTGGCCCTAAAAAAGAAAGGCGCATCAGGTAGTGAGGATGTAAAAGATAATAGGCAGCAGAAATCGCAGGCCCAAAACACAGTGGGAGAGAACTTGAAGTTTTTGAATGTGAGTTTTGGGTACAGGCAGACAGTCACAGGAAACAAATCTACAAATATAGGTCTGGGTCAGATTATAAAGGAATTTTAACTTTATTCTGCTTGGGATGTGGAATCAAGACAGTGGCATGATCAAATATGACTTTTATAGGAAGATAATTGACAACAATGTACAGGATGAAACAGAGTGGCTGTGGCAGGAAAATTAGTTAGAAGGCTGTTGCCATAGTTGAACAAAGATGAGGATAGGCACATAAGACAAATGGCAGTAGGGATGATTGAGATAAGACAAATGTAATCAATATTTAATAAATAATTGAGTGTAAGAAGTGAGAGAGATGTCAAAAATGATTCCAAGATCCCAAACCAAGATTTCAAGCAAGATGTCTGAGAAAAAGGAATATCATGCTGACTTGCATGCTAAGCCCCTGAGTTCCTGACCTAAATCATGACCTGGGTCAGAAATGGTCTCAGAGCCTCAGGTGGGGTGGAGCCTGCCAGTGAGCACTCACTAATTGGTCCCACATTAGATGTACTGAGTCAGATAGGTCACTGCATTGTGTTATCAGAGGCTTATATCTCTCTGTCTTAATACTAAATATATTATAACATGATCAAATTCCTTGCTGAAGTATGTCTACAGTGGTCCCTTAATCTGATAGTCATATAATCCTCCCTTAAAAGAAATAGCACATTTTGCTTGGCTAATCTTGTCCTCCTTAAACTAATGCTGCCTCTTACTACTACAGTCTTTCTCTCCAATCACTGAAAACCCATTTAAAATATCTAATAAATAGTTTTATTATATATTTACATTAGGACTGTTACTCTACCATTTTCCAAATCGAATTTTCCCCTAATTTTTTAAATTAGAACAGTTGCCCATCTTCTGTCTTCTGAAACATTTCTCATTCTTTATGAGTTATCAAACACCAGCAATCATATCTCCAGGTTTTCTGAAGAATAGTTCACATAAGACATCTGTATCTTGAGTTTATTTAAGACGCAGAAGTGAGATACCGAGGACTCTTGCCTTAATATTCTGCGCTCATTCCCTGAGGCAAATATAAATTTAACACATTGAAAACAGAGCATTAGAAGGCCAGTTTGTCTGCAGTCCAATAAGCAAGCTGGAGAGCAATAGATGATGGGATTAGGGAGGCAGGGAAAGGCTAGATCATGTAGGCAAATTAGCATAAACTGAAAAGCTAGGCATATGCAGGGCGCCATCATAACATTACATGATTTCAGTTCTCTCTGAATAGATGAGCAAATCAAGTCAGCTCTATTTTATATTCCCATGCTGGCTTGCTCACTATGTGTATACTAGCACCAGGTAATATTAACAACAATAACAACAAATATTGAGTTCTTTACCAACTACCAGGTGTTATTAAAGTTCTTTATATACCTAATCTCATTTATTTCTCTTAGTATGCCTACAAGGCAGTATATTAGCATTCAGTTAAAGAACAAACTCCTTTCTAGCTAGTTCAAATGAAAATGGTTTTATTATAGGATATTATATAGCTTGCAGAATCATTAAAGGGCTGAAGAAAGAGATTCTGAGTTGAGTTTAAAGAGAACAACTCAAAAAGCCACAGCACAGAATCAGTGCTGCCTCTTCTAAGATCAGAAAACTAGTGGCCCCAAAACTAACGCCGGTTGGGAAGTCACACAGCCAAATGGCTGCCATAATCAGAGAACCTTCATAAATCAGAAGCTGCTATAGCTGCCAGCTTAGGAACTATTCCATGCTAGCTACAATCTGCACTAGCAGAATTGATGTCCCATGTCTGCCTCTTGGCACTTACAAAGCAAATGACTGGACATGGTGAATGCTGCTTAAAGCTGCCATAGAACAAACTAAACACCTCTACTACCTCCTTGCCAGCCAAGAAAAAAAAGCAATAGTTGCAGAAGTACATCATATGCCTCACTTTAGCCCTTCAAATCTCAAAACAGTTCATTTTAACTTACCCAGACACATAGCTGCAAGCCTGAAAGGTATGTTTTGTTTTTTTTAATTGGCTTTATTGGTATATGATTTACAGGAAATAAAATTCTCTCATTATAAGTGTAGAGTTCAAAGAGTTTTGAGAAATTATACAGTTATGGAACTACTGCCACAATTAAGATATAAAACATTTCCACCATCCCAGTGTGCCCTGGTGTCCCTTCCCAATCAATCATCACCTGCTACCATAGGCCCCAGGAAATCAGTCTACGTTCTATTGTTATAGTTTGCCTTTTCTAGAATTTTATATAAATGGAATCATACCTTACGTAATCATTTATGTCTGGCTTTTTCACTTAGCATAAGGCTTTTATGTTTATATGTTGTCATATATATCAGTAGTAGTTTGTTTCTTTTTACTGCTAATATTCAATCATACAGATGTAACACAATCTGTCTATCCACTAACTTAAATGCACATTTAGGTTGTTTCCAGTTTCGGGCTACTATGAATAAAGTGTTATGAACATTCACTTACAATTCTGTGAACATATGTTTTCATATTTCATGAATAAAGTCCTAGAAATGGGAATGTTGGGTCACAAAGAATATGTATTTTTGTCTGTTTAACTTTTCAAGAAATTGTCAAACCATTTTCCAAAGAAATCACACGGTTTTGAATTCCCACCAGCTATGCATGAGTTGCAGATACTGTATATTCTCACCAACACTTGAAATTGTATCCATTGTAGTGGGTGTGTGGTGTTACATTCTGGTTTAGTTTGTATTTTCCTAATAATTCATGATGAATTTTTCATGGCCTTTTCGTATGTCATTCACACATCTTTTTGGGTGAATTGTCTGTTCAAATATTAGGTTCATTTTCTTAATCATGTTATTTGCCTTCTTAGTATTGGGCTGAAAATGTTAGTTATGTATTCAGGATTAGAGTTCTTTGTTACATAAATGATTGACAAGTATTGTCCTATGATTTGTCTGTGATTTGTCTTTTTACTTTCTTTCAAAGAGCAGAAGTTTTGATGATGTCTGATTTATCTATTTTTTTTTTCTTTCTTTTATGGTTTATGCTTTTTCTGAGTCCTTTCTGAAAGATTTTACCCTAACCCAAGGTCACAAAGAATTTTATCTATGTTCTTATCTGAAAGGTTTATAGTTTTTTCTCCTATGTTTAAATCTATGATCCATTTTGAGTTAATTTTTAAATATGGTGTAAGGGAAGGATTGAGGTTCATTTTTCTAAATATGCTGCGCAAGTGTTCCACACCATTTGTTGAAAAGATTATCCTTCTTCCATTGAATTGGCTTTGTATCTCTGTTCAAAATCAGTTGATACATATTAATACGTCTATTCCTAGATTATATTCTGTTCCATAGATCTATGTTAGTGGTTCTTAAAGGTGGTCTGAGATCCTTTCAGGGATCCCTGAGTTCAAAATTACTTTCATGATAATACTAATACATTATTTAGCTTTTTCACTCCCATTCTTTCATGGATTTTCAGTGGAGTTTCTAGAGCATGTACTATGTGTGTTATTGCAACAAAATAAATGCAGAAACAGAAATGAGAATCCAGTTGTTTATTAATAAACCAGGTATTAAAAAGGTTTGGAAAAATATAAGATAATGCCACTCTTCTCATTAATTTGGGAGGGAGCATGGGAACTTAAAGTTGCTTCATCAAAAACACATTGTTCAATAACGAGATTATTATAATTATTTTGAAGTGTGTATTTAAAACAAATAGTTCAAATACTATTTTTTAAATTTCTTAATTTTAATTATTTATGTTAAATATAACAAGAATATATGGTAGATATTAACAGATATAACCCATTTAACTCATAAACAAAAAGTACTTTAGTATCCTCAACCATTTTTAACAGTAGAAAGTGATCATGAGACCAAAAATTTTGAAGACCATTGAGCTATACATTACTCCTAGGCTAATACCATTCTATAATCGATTAACTAAATTTCAGAGTAAATTTTGAAATCAGATAGTGTCAGACTTCCAAATATTTTCTTCTCTTAGAAAATCCTTATTTTATTAGTTTTTTATTGCTCCTTTAAAAAAAAACAGCTTAAAAGCAACACAAATTTATTATCTTACAGTTTTATAGGGCATAAGTCTGACATGGATTGCACTCGGTTATAATCAAGTGGCCCACCTGACTGAGTTCCTTTAGGGAAGCTCTAAAGGAGAAATCATTTTCTATTGGCAGGTTGTTGGCAGAATTCAGTTCCTCGTGATTTTAAGATTAAAGACTCCATTTCCTTGCTGGCTTTCAGTTAAGGGCTGTTCTCAGCTCCTAGAGGTCACTCTGATTCTTTGGCTTGTTGCCCCTTTTTCCACCTTTATTTATTTATTATTTTTTTTAAATTGAAACATAATTGATTGTACATATTAATGGTGTACAGCATTGACTATCAACACCTGTGTGCAATAAGTGATGCTCAAATCAGGATAATCAGCACATTCAGCTTTACACAATGTAATGATTTTTTGTGGCCCTTTACCAATTTCTCATTAACCCCTCCACTTTCCCGCCTCTGGTGACCTCAGTTCTGTTGTCTCCTTTTGCCTTTCTCCATCTTTAAAACCAGCAAGAGTCCATCTCGTGTTTCAAATTTTCTCATTATTATCTCATCTATCTGACTCAGCATTGAAAGGTTTTCTGCCTTTTCTCTAAATTTTTATATTTTGGATACCATTGTAAATGCTATTTTTTAGATTGTTCATTGCTAAGATGTCTATAAAAATACTATTGATTTTTGTATATTAGTCTTATAATATTTGATCTTACTAAAGTCACTTATTTGTTCTAGTAGCTTTTTTTGTAAGGTCATTAGATTTTATCTTTAGTCAATCACTTACCTTCTATTAAAGTCAATTTTATTTCTTTCTTACCAATCTTTACATACTTTATTTCTTTTTCTTAGCTTATTGCCCTGTATACATCTCCAGCAAAGTACTGAAGAGAAGTAATCAGAGTAAACATTCTTTCTTTGATCCCAATCTTTGAATTTTAGGGAGGAAACATTCACTATTTTAACATTAATGTGAAGTTGGGAATAAGTTTTTCATAATTTTTATCAGATTGAGAAAATTCTCTTCCATTTCTACTTTTCTGAGTGTTTTTATAATGAATAAGTAATGAATTTGTAAAATGCTTTTTCTACATCTACAAAGATGCTCACATGATTTTTCTCTTCCAGTCAGTTATGATTGTTTACATCAATTTATTTAAACCTGTTGGAGTGAGCAGGACTGAAGACATGTTGTGACCTAGAACCACCTGGGCTGCTGGGTGGTAGCGGGGAGAGGAGAGTTTTTGAAAAGGACAGTTTTGTTTTCTCTTCACTCTTCCCACCCTGACTTTCTTATCTTGCTTGCTAAATAGGAAAACAAGGCTGAAAAGCTAATCAGTACTTTGCAAAACTAACAGTTCTTTCTCTGAGAAAGAAAACGAACAGTTCTCTCTTGTAGAGTTATGAGAAGTAATCAAGGCCAAATATCTGTAAGCTGACCTTAGGCACTAGCCAAGTCAGCAGAGCTCTGCGAAGCGAAACTACAAGATTTTACAGAAAAGTTGATTCTACTCCTGAGCAAACCAAAATCTTGCAGGGCCCTGAGATAACAGTGAAGATGAGAACAGAAACCAGACGAGGTCTTGGCGAGACCTTGTACCTGACTCATGGACATGGATCCCTTCTAGCTCACATCTCCTCCTCTCCTGCTTTTCACTTCCCACATTCCATTCCCTCATCCCCCTCTTGAAAAACCCCTCAGTAAACCCGGGTCTTTGAGATGGGATAGCCTACCATCTCCTTCAGCTGAATACATCTGCTTTTCTAAACACCAGCCATTGGACTTTTGAGTCCTTTTTTTCTTCTCGAGGGGGCGGGCAGCCAGACCTGTAAGTTCAGTATCAATTTTAGGGAGCCTCAGCTGGAGCTGAGTGTGACCTGTAACAAACCAGCATTACATTACTGGGATTAATCTAACTTGTTTGTGTATAGTGTGTAGCATACGCATTTTATAAACTACTGGGTTCAATCTTAATATTCTGTTAAGGACTCCTACACGTATGTTCTGCAGGGATATTTGTTGTTTTCCTTTCTTGTCATGTCTTTGTCTGATTTTTGCATTAGCATAATGGATATATTCATTAGATAATGTCCATATATTTGGATACATGCTGGTTAATAAAATTATTGTGAAGTAGGGCTGGCCCGTGCCTCACTCGGGAGAGTGTGGTGCTGATGACACTAAGGCCACAGGTTCGGATCCTATATAGGGATGGCCGGTTCACTCACTGGCTGAGCGTGGTGCTGACAACACCAAGTCAAGGGCTGAGATCCCCTTACCGGTCATCTTTAAAAAAAAAAAAATTATTGTGAAGAAAATTCTCCTCTTCTGCTTTTTATAAGAGTTTGTATGGGATTGGTATTTTTTCCTGAAATGTTCAGTAGAAATCGCCAGTGAAGTAATTTGAGGATGAAATTTTTTTGCTCAAGTATTTTTGCTACATGTTTAAGATTGTTTAATAAATATAAGGCTATTCAGTAATTTCTCTATCAATGAATTTATTCATTTTATCAAAGCTGTCAACTTTATTGGCATAAAATTATTTATATTACTTCCTAATTATTCTTTTAATGTTTGTAGGGACTGTAATGATGCCCTTTTTTATTCCTAACTGTCTTGTTTCCTTCATTTTGAGTAGTCCTGCTCTATGCTTACCAATTGTATTGATTTTTTTTTTCCCCCAGAGAAACAGCTTCTGGTTTCATTGACCTTCATTGTTTTTTCAGTTTTCTACTTCATTGATTTCTATTCTTTATTATTTCCTTCCCTCTGCTTTTTTTGTTCTTATTTTATTTTTCTTTCTTTAGATAGAAGATGAAATCATTAATTCTAAGCTTTTCTTCTTGTCAAGTATAAGCATTTATTGCTATAAATTTCCTTTTAGACATTGTTTTAGCTGCCTATAATAAATTTTGAATTGTTATGTTTTTATTTTCATCTAGTTCCAAATACTTCCTCATTTTCTTTTTATTTATTATTTGACCCATACTTAATTTATTATTTGACTTTAAATCTTTGAAGTTAATTTTCTAAATATGTGGAGCTCTTCCAGATATGTTTCTGTTATTAATTTCTAATTTGATTTTTGTATAACCAGAGAATACAATTTGTATAATTTTAATTTTTAACGTTTGTTATGACTTTTTAATAGTTCAGTAAGTGGTCTGTCTTAGTAAACATTCCATGTGAACTTGACAACAATGTGCATTATGCTGTTGTTGATTGGAGTGTTCCATAAATGGCAATGGAGACAAGTTGATTGTGTTCTTTAAGGCTCTATATGCTAATTTATTTTTGTTTACTTGTTATATAGATTTCTGAGAGAGAAGGACTTATAAAATGTCTCTTTTTATCTCTGGTAAAAATCCTTGTTCCTAAATCTATTTTGTTATTAGTCCAGCTTTCTTTTGTTTACAAAGGGCTTAATATCTCTTTCCATCTCCATCCTTTTTTCCTTTTTTTTTTTTAACTTATTTTTCTCTTTACATTTAAAATGGGTTCCTTTAGATAGAATATTGTCGTATCTCACTTTTTTTTTTTTTTTTTTCCTTTTTGTCTTTTTTTCGTGTCTGGCAACGGATCGCAACCCTCAGTGTCGCGCCCGTACCGGACCGGGACCGGCAACAGGATCGCAACCCTCGGTGCTGCGCCCGCACCTCGCTCAGCCAGTGAGTGGGAACTGGTCTGTATGTGGGATCCGAACCCTCGGCGGGAGCGCCGCCGCACTCCCAAGCGGAGCACTGTAGCAGTGCGCCACCGGGCCGGCCCGTATCTCACTTTTTTATTCAATCTGACAATATTTTCTCTACTCTTAATTAAAGTGTTTAGGCCATTTTCTTTTATTGTAATTGTAAATATGAATATTTTACATTACTATTTTGCCATTTGTTTGCCTATTTGTCCCATCTGTTCTTTGTTACTTTTTCTTTTTTCTGCTTCTTTTGGATTATTTGTTTATGATTTTATTCATCAACATCAATGGCTTATTTTCCATATGTACTTTTGATTGTTTTTTAGAGGTTGCTCTATAATTTAAAATATACACTTTTATATTATCACAGTCTGCCTTCAAAAATAACTTCACTATGCTTTATTCCATTACAGCGCTATATTTCCATTTCGCCTCCCTCATCCTTTGTGCTATTGCTTTCATGCGTTTTACTTTCACGTGTGATATAAATCCCACAATACATTGTATTTTTGCTTTTATTTTTTTTTTATCTTTTATATTTTTAAAATGAGATTAAAATATATTTTATATCTACCAACAGATTTACGATTTCTTGCAATCTTTGTTTATTTTTATGTACATAAATTTTATCTGGTACCAATTTTCTTCTGCCTAAAGAAATTTCTTTAACATTTATTACAGTGCAGGTCTGCTGGCAAACAATTCTATGAGCTTCCAATTGTTTGAAAATATCTTTATTTTGCCTTAATTTTTGAATGATATTTTCTGTCTTTGTTTACTTTTAAGATTTTCTCATTATCACATTTTTCAACAATTGGATTATATTGTGCCTTGGTGTTGCTTTCTGTATTTTTATTTGGCTTGGAGTTCTTTGAGTTTCTTGGATCCATGGGTTCAAGTTTTTATCAATTTGGAAAAACTTTGGCCAAATTTCCCTTCAAGTATTACTTCTCCCCTCTGCCCTTCCCACTACTACCACCACCTTCCTCTCTTACTGAGACACAAATTAAATATATGTTAGATATATTCATATTGTCCCACATATTGCTGACACCATTTTACATCTTGTTCAATCATTTTTCTCTCCACACTTTATTTTCAGTTGTGTCTATTGCTATGTCTTCAAACTTACTGATCATGTTTTCAGCCCTGTTTAATGTGCTATTAATCTCCTCTTGCATATTTTTCATTTTAGTTATTATATTTTCATTGCTTTAAATTCTACTTGGTGGTCTTTTTCACATTTTCCATTTTTCTCTTGATAATGTCCATTTTTTCTTTTACATCTTTGAACAAATTTACAAGATAACTAAGAGCTGTTTTAGGGTCCTTTTCTGTTAATTCCATCATCTTGATTACTTCTGGATCTGTTTCTATTGATTTCTCTCTTGGTGATGGGTAATGTTATCCTACCTCCTTACATGCTGGGGAATTTTTTCATTCGATGCCAGACATTGTGAATTTAATGAGTGATGGATCATTGTATTCATTTGAAAAATGTCTAGCTTTGTTCTGGCCTACAGTAAAATGACTTTCAGTTCAGTTTAATCTTTTTGTGGCCTTAAGTTTTGTTTGTTTTGGGGGGTTTTGTTGTTGTTGTTATTGCTCTGACATGCACAGAGCAGTCTTCCCTCTGAGATAATATGTATCCACTACTAAAGCATGACATCTCTGGGGTCATCGTGTGTTACAAAATTTAGTCATTCTGGCTGTAAGGAATGCGAGGTACCCCTAGCCTTGTGCACTCCTGGAATTCTTTGGCCTACTGACTTCCAGAAGTTTTTCCCCCTAACCTTATGAAATTTTACGATGTTTTTACACAAATCAGTACTCAGTCAAAGACTAAAAGGAACTCCTTCTGGACTGTCTCTCTCTGAAAGCTCTAAAAGCTTTCTCCTTTCTCGCATTTGGCCTAGCAAATTATAGCCACCTTGGCCTCCCTGCACCCTAATCTCTGCCTCCTCAATTCAGCAAGGCCACCAAGCTCTCCTTGGCTTCCTCTCCCTATGCCGTGGCCTGGGAGTGTTCTCAGACAGTAAGATGGGGAAGTTGTAGGACTCCCATTTGTTTTCCTCTTCTCAGGAAGTCCCTGTTGTCCAATTTCTGAAAACAGTTGCTTTTATGAATGTTATTCATCTTTGTAGTTGCTCATGGCAGAAGAACAATACCTATAAAAGTTAATCCTTCACAGGGAGAAGTAACAAACTCAGAAATACAGATTTTAGTTTTCTACACTACAGAAGAGGAAGGCGTATTAGAAAGAGGGTAGAATGCTTTTTCAGTACCAATCTATTATATCTGTTCATATTATCCCCACACTGCAAAGAAGAATACTTGGGCACAATAACTCTCAGACATAGTAAGTGTAAGAATTAGGATTAGATTAGAATTAAGATTAGAATCTGATTTCAGAGCCTCTGCCCTCAGTTAATATTCTCTATTTCCTCCTCAACTATTCACATCCATTTATGCCTAACTCTGATTTAATCCCATTTTGGATTTACTGTTTGTATTGTTGGAGTGAGCAGGACTGAAGCCATGTTGGGACCAAAAACACACAAGCTTTAAAAGATTTTAAAATGACAGTTTTTTTCTTGGCATGCACTTCTTTGAGTTCCCTCTTTTCCCATAGTTACTTGATATTTTGAACCTTGGTTATGGGATAAGATAACATTATTTACATGAGTGTAAACTTGTTTTCCAGTCAGTCTGAAGCTGCAGACTTGCAGGTACTACTCAGACCCTGAGATAACAGCAAAGATGGGAGCAGAAACCAGACAGAGTCTTGGCAAAACCTTGCACCTGAGGCTTTGCACGAAGCCCTCACTGCTCACATGCCCCTTCCTCCTGCTTTTCATTTCCCAGGTTCCATTCTTTCATTACCTTCTTTGAACACCCTTCAGTAAATCTGAGTCTTTGAAATGGCTTTAGCCTGGTCATTCTCTTTCAGATTCACTGGGGAGATGGGTTAACCTAACATCTCTCCTCAGGTCACCAACTAGTTCTTGAATAAAAGCTGGCTTCCATTTTCACCAACATTTGACTTTTGGGTGGTTCGATTTTTGTCTGGGGGCAGGCAGTTGGACCTGTGAATTTGGTTTCAATTTTGAAGAGCCTCAGCCAGGAGCTGACTGTGCCCTGTAACAGTATATCCCAACCCAGTGTGACAGAGAGAAGGCCCTAGGACACTAGACAACTCATGAAAAGAGTAACCATTCTTACAGATAAATAAGAGAAAAATATTTAAATCCGTGGTCTTTTATCTTCAGGTAAACCTGACGCTTGGGATAATTGCAGTCCTCATTATAGCTCAAGATATATCTCCTCTAAATGAAGCTCTCAGTATCTCATTCTCCTTTCATTTAACACCTTTTCCTTTTATTTGCAATTCTTCTTGACTTAAAATAACCAAATAGTAGGGTCTATGTTATTAGTATTAGAATTAATGAGAAATTAGGAACAAAAATCCATGTAATTCAAAGTCTAAGCCAAGTAACTCTATCTACCCTAGAAAGGTTTTTATATAACTTTTGTATGAAAGTAACATTCGATTATTTGTAATGATTATTTATCCTCTCTCCCTCATACAAATGAACATTGCTCAATCTTTGAAATCATGTCTTCATAAAAATCATGTAAGACAACACAAATTCTTTTCATAAACAACTCTGAAAGGCCATATTGAGTCCCTAATTCACATGCCAAACTCCCACTGAGATCTAGTCATGTGCAGATCAAGCTCACACCATGGAAATATTCCCACTTTCACTTCCATGTGAGAAAGTAGGTGAAGGCATGAGTCTTTTACATAAGTAAAGTTCAAGTCCCAGTATAACTGAATGGGGTCCAAGGCCAAGCACAAAGGCTGATTTTTAACAGAATTGTTGCCACGGCTTGGTCACCTCACAGATGTCCATGCATATCAAAGCAATGAGCACAAACTGATTAAGATTGCTCAGATCAGAACTAACCAAAGGACTCACTCAGAATCCAGCAGAATCACTGCCTTGCAGCTGTCAAACAATAGGCTATTGGTCATCCAGAATCAATAGCTGTGTTCCTGCCTCCCTATCACTTAGCCATTCAGCTTCAAGTTGAGCTGATGCAGGCAAAATAATACACTTTAAGAAAAATAGGAGCCCGTGAAATTGCTAGTCTTAGACTGCTTCCTGCAAAGGTAATTCTCTACAAGATTCCTATCTTTCAGTGACTTGAGTAATTACATGATTTAGAAGCTTTATCCTAATTTGTCCCTTGTTTGTATCAAGTAGTATATTATTTTCTTCTCAAGCTACAGGGATCATAATTTCCATGTCACTGCTGTTTTGAAGATAAAATATATTCTTTATTACTTCAAGTAGCACTTGATGTATTACGGTTAGCAAGTATCCAAACAAGTCAAGTGGATGAGATCTTGTAATAATGTGGACATTTCTGTGCATTACTCATGCAGGTGAAAAGGTGAAGTCAAGTGTACATTGGCTTGGAATGTGTGAAAAGATTCTACCGCCTCCACTTGAAAAAAATATCCAACAGTCATACTCTCCTGTCTTTCAGAGCCAATATTATAGGTGATGGCCCATTGCAGGTCATAACAACAACAAAACTGTTGCACTGGTTTTAAACAGGTTTGCTAAAGATTAGAAGTCAATGTTGTATTGTCCTTATTTTTTCTTTTTATTTCAATAGATTTTTTTTTCTGCTTCTGCTGCTTAATGCAGGCTGTATGCCAAAACCATCTTAGAAAGTCTGTTATGCCAGATGTCACCCTTTTGCCCTTTTGCTCTAGCTGCAGATTTTCTTTTAACAACAGCTGAAGCCCAAGTTAGCAAGCACGCATTTTCTACAGTAAAAGAGGTATTATGAATAACACCTTTTGTATTTTGAATAACACCCTCAAAGAGTATAGCACTTTATTCATGCACTACATCTTTAAAAAAGATTATTCATGGCTCATTTAGATTTAAAGGAAGAACTTTAAGGTTTTAGCAGTTTAAGATCAGTGTCATCACCCATGGTAGAAGCTGATGGGTAAGATTTAGTACATCGATTGGCTTGTTTTTGCCTTTAAACTAATTATTTCTAGAAAAAAAAAAAGAAAAATAAGTCACTGTCCCACGAACATGTGCTTTTTATCTACAAACATATCTGTAGACAGTGAAACTGCTTCCCTAAGGGGCTAGCTCCCTTTTGAACAGACCTACTCAATGAAGTGCTTCATTCAAGCAAAGTTTTGGGTGGCTTCTGTGCCTCTATACAAAAAAAGAAATCCCTAGTTAATTAAGGCAGGAGCAGTTTCTGGATAAGTTATCGGGCCAACTTTGGCTTCCCATGCATTTGTGTACTTTGTCAACTTTCAGCTTTGGAGTTTCTGTCTGGAAGTTGGTCAATAATCTAAGAGCTGAATGTAACCAGTCAGAATGTAGGACATTAGATATTCTGGATTTTGGAAACTGAAAAGATCTCATAGGAAAGGAGGTTCAGGGCAAAAGAATCCCTTCTCTCAGGAAGAACTAGGTCTCAGTATCCAATTCTGTGTTTCACATAAATTTATTTCTACTCATCTTTTAATTTATTTTATGTGACTGAGTCCTAAGCTATAAAATCATCACAACATCTGATATATATGGATATAGATATTTCTCTTTTAAAACTGAAAAAGATCTTAAAGATCATCTAGTGTTAATCTGAACTAAAAACAGGTATAGAATGAGCTGGCTTACATTTTTAAAAAGTACTAAACAATAGTCCCTAACTAATGTTCCAAACTACTGGGACAACAAAGCCATATCCTAGCAAAAACACAATGAAAAAGAAGAAACACTAAAAAGGAACCAGCCTTCTTTCATATGTAAGGAACACAAAACCCAGACGCAGGCAATAATCTGTTCAAGGTCAGAGAAGTGGTCTTTTCCCTTCTTTCGCCACACCTTTTCCAGGGCACCACAGCTACAGATGGTTTTATGAAGCAGTTCTGGACATCTGGTAGTGCTGCCCTGCATCACTCTCCAAGGAGATTTCAGGCTACATCAAAGCTAGTGTAAAAGGATACTGTGATTGATACGCCATGTCTACCATAGGTTCCAAGGAGGGTGGTGGTGGCAGAAATGCCACGTGAATGACATTACCAGGCTAGCTGGCAAAATTGGGTTCATGGTTAAGCCAGGAGGTAAGGAACAGAAATGGGTTGCTGCCTGTCTGCCATCAGGATACCCTCCAGAGAACTTTCTTGAGCTAATTGATGGTCCTGTATCCAATTCAGTTATGCTATAAAGATCCAGACATAAAAGAAATAAAAGAATAAATTCTGCTGATTTTTTATCTGAACAAGAACATTTTCTTTTCTTTTTTTTTTTGAAAGTTTCCTTCGTGTGCCTTTTATTTTATTTATTTATTTATTTTTTAATTTTATTTTGTTGATATACATTGTGGTTGATTTTTGTGGCCCCTTACCAAAACCTCCTTCCCTAACATTTTCTTTTCAATGCAATTCTACATACACCCTATTAAGAATCAAATCTCAAATAGACCAACTAGAAACTTACAAAAAAAGAAAAAAGTGAGGGCAACAAGGAAGTTAATTGAATTTAATTGAAATAATTACTGTTACTTGGGCTTTTAAAAGACTTTTGCTAATCCTGAGCCAATCTTCAATTTCCAAAATCTCAATCACCCATTAAAGCTAAATGCCTCAAAATACAGTTTGTTAAGCATATCCAAACCTGTGTTCATGTGAACATCTGTGCTTCTTAATTCTTAAACCAGCTGTCCAAGAGAAAGAAGTATTGTCTTTTATCTGATTTCATCCACACCACCATACCAGTCTCTGCTCAGGCTGAGTAGCTTTACAGTAGAGGCGGGGTGTTGATCCACTGAAAGGTCCTTACACTCCTCCCAGATACTTCTGCACAGGCACTGGATCCCAAACCTGGCTGCATTTTAGAATCACTCGGGGTAAGCTTTAAAACACACAACTTCCTGGCCTCCAATCCCAGAGATGCTGATTCAGTAGGTATGAGCCCAGAAAGCCTTTTGATTATTTTTAATTAAGTTTTCCAGGTGATTCTTTTGCAGCCAGTCTAGGAACCAGTCTTTGAAAACCAGAACCAGAACTGCTGTCTCTGAGCAGAAATGGAGTTTAATCCTATGGAGCACTTGCTTGTATCCATCCATTTCTTCCGTACCACTTTCTAGTAATTGTGCCCATCGGAGAAAGCCCTACACCTCAGAAGAGAAATGAAAGAGAAATAAGAGCTTCTGAAAAAGCAACAAACCAACAAAATCAAAATGTGGAAAGTGTAAGGAGTTCCAAAGACCATCTACATCAGAGTATGAATACTCTTACACCTTCAAGTTTGGATTGACTTTCCTGACATCCTGAGCCTCTACAGCAATTGTCATGTCCTGGCTCTGGTGTTACTGCCTAGCTCTCCTGTAGACGGAGCCCCCAAGATGTACACCTCTAGAAGGCACTGCTCACATGGTTGTGCCTCAAATTTCTCTATTTACATAGACCACAATTTGAGTATCATGCCCTGAAGTTGTGCTCACCTAGTGGCCCTGACTGTAGGCACTTGAGTTCTGGACTTCAGATCTTGTCCAAGCCTCTCATGTTTCGTATCTGGAAACTGATGTCTATAGAAGTGATGAGACTTACATAAGATTATAGAGCAAGGTAGTAACAGAGTTAGGAAAAATACCATTTCTGAATCCATAAGAACAGGTACTTGGGTCAATGCAGGCATTACGCTCAGCAGTCCCAGCTCCAGAGAAAATAAGGACAGAGCATAAGATAAGAGTCAGCCCATGAAAGATAAATATTATGTCACAAAAGTCCTGCCACTGAAATCTGCAGTTCCCAGACTCCCACATGCAATCTGAGGGGATCAAAAGCAATAAATTCAGCTCCACTGCAATAAATGTTTTCATTTCAAGAGATCTGGGTACTTGACAGGGGAAGTAAGAGAGGCAGTCATGTCATTTAGTTAGACAGAGTATACTTGCTCCATAAGATTAAAAGATAGATTATTGTCCCTAAGACTTTCTCTTACATGTTCTGCTCTTCATCATCTTAGAAGAAACATACCCATATTATGTAGTCAGAAGTATCTTAGAATATTCTCAAGAATAATAAAAGTATTAACTGATCAATGAAAGACTAGCACTCTCAGAAAAATGCCTTTGGACAAGCTGAATGGGATGACTGATTCCGAGGTACACTGTTTCATACTGAAGTATGGGCTGTTGGGAGGAATTCTCCATGATGTCTGGTGTTACAAGAAGAAGTACTGACTACCTTTGCTCCTAACTATCTTTTCAAGGAGAAAAGATAGTTGTAGAGAGAACAGACTCAGAAGATAGTGAGAGTCTTTCTTCCCGGAGCAATGGAAAAATTTCTTTACTGTCCTGTATAATAAAGACAATGTCTTTCTCTGAAACAAAGACAGGCAGGCTTACTGCCCTTATAAAAGATTCAGGTTTCCTAACTCAGATTCCTCACCTGTGGTGCAAGTACCCTACGTATGCAGCATTCATTTTGTTTTCTATTGGTATGTCACAAAAATACCAGGGCATCTGGGTCTTTCCACATCACCTCCATGGGATCTGGAGGAGGGAGAGAAGAGGAACTGATGCAAACACGATGCTCATTCCACTTGCTGTTTTTTGTTTTGTTTTGTTTTGTGTCTTTTTTTTTTTTTTTTTTCGTGACGGGTAAGGGGATCGCAACCCTTGGCTTGGTGTTGCCCGCACCGCACTCAGCCAGTGAGAGCACCGGCCATGCCTATATAGGATCCAAACCCGCGGCAGGAGCGTCGCTGCACTCCCAGCGCCGCACTCTCCCAAGTGCGCCACGGGGTCAGCCCCCTGTTGTTTTAAGTAATAGTATTCTCTATCTCTGACCCAGGAGCCTCATGTCTTCCATCAGCATCCATGAAACTCATAGCAAGCAAACATATTAGCTTAACAAGTAGAGTAAAATCTCAGAAACTTCACAGTTCTTGGTATGGGGGAAAGTCTCAAATTCAATAGACAAAATTGGATTTTCTTTCACTTTGGTATGAAAATAAAAGACAAATTACATTTTATTTATACAAATACTAACAAATAAAACTAATATAGATAAATAATGAGATTCTGTTCTCTATTGATATGTCACAAAAATACCAGACTACTGCCTGAGACATGCTGGAGCCAGGCCAAAATGTAAGGACAGTGACCAGTGCCTGGGGTGGAATCCAGAAATGCCATCTGGGGTTCAAGGGATAGTATCCTCAAGATGCAGCAAGCTGAGACAACAAGCAGGCGAACAATGTTTGGTTCAGGGTCTAAAGGGCAAGAGGAATCTAGATTATCAGAAGGGTACAGCAGCATCTGGTTCCTGGCAATGTAGTAGATATTGTCATTGTAAGGTAGAGGTTTGCGTGCCAGAAACATAATCCATTCTCTCATCCACAAGGTGAGTGGGAGAATGGACAGTCACCAGCAAGAACTAAACTATATTAGTGGAACAAATTCAAGATAGGACCCCAACCCGTGAAAGAGACCAAAAAACTGAGCAGGTTACTAGAAAGAAACAGAATGGGGTAAAAACTGGAGCATAATTGTAGGACCGAGCTAAAGAGAAACCAGAAAAGCATGGGGAACGTTGAGAGACTCAGAAGCTGCATGGAGCTCAGGGCCATCCCTGGCCCACCAGCTAGTGGCTTGAGACTGAGGCTTCCAACATCTTTCGGCTCCATCCTGAGCCTCTACAGCAATTGAGTGGACCTGAGTCTGCACCTAGAGCCCTCTGTAGATGTGGTGTGAAGATAAAGGCAGAGGAAAAGAAGCAGAACCTAACAAGAAACTGCCACTAGCCAATAAGAATTACATCGAGCTTATAATAGTTTATAAAAGATAGCATATGGAAAATGATTGTTCTGCTTTTCAAAATATCAGAGAACTGAGTCATATAACATGACAGTACATTCAATCAGATGAACCATGTCATTTTAATCATACAATTAACTACTCTGACACCAAAATGGAAAAATATGTGGAGCATATGGCTTTTTAAATACTGAGAGGAGTTTTTTGTCTTTTGATTTTTTTGTTAGTTTGTTTGTTTGTTTTATTGCCCTGATGTAAATTCCTTCTTTAGAACCAGAACCCACTGGCCCACAGGTACTTTGGTGAAAGGCTAGGAGAATTCATCCCAGCATATATGGTGTTGCAAGGTCCTTACTCTTAGTGACCACCACTTACTCTTAGAGCCACCACTCCAGTCAATGGAGTGAAAGATGGTTCAGGTCTAGAAACTGGATAGAGATTATGAATTTTTATTTGGGAATTTCCTCTCAGGCTCCTTTTCATCCATTCTTACTTCCTGCCCATCTGCTTCCTTGCTATTCTATATATATTCATCAGTAACCTTGTGGCTGTCCCTCTATTTGTTTCTGAGAATACCATATCTATTAACTATCTGTACAATTCTCTGCAGGTCAAGTCCACTTGGCTGCTACTTCATGACATTTAGAAGTTAGGTGCCACCACCTGCCCTCTATTACACAGGGGCATGATCATCCTCATTGCTATCAACAAGCCAACTCTGTAACAGTGTCTCCTACCATCAGCCCAACTTTCCAGAAGACAGCTGCCACTGAATTTCTTCATGATGCTAGTTCCTTTCTCAACATGACATTCTTGATGACCTTGGGGAATGGAGCGTCCTCTGTGGTCCTCTAGCAGGTCTTCTGGTCTCAAATACTGTAGCCACTCCAGCATGCCCACTTCTGTGAACTTTTTAAACTTCTTGTTCTACCTTTTACCATGGTAACTGAGCCATTTCAATTCCTCTCAGCACAGACACTTTCTCCAGGTTTCTAGGAGCCACCAAGAAGTGAGTTTGCACCATCTTCTGAGGTCCTTGCCTCTTGCATCCCAAGAGAGATTAAGAAATTAAGTCAATAAAATCTCCCATATTCAGTCGTATGCTCTGGTTCCCTTGGTCTAGCATCCTCAAAATCCAGTCCCATGGATCCAGTCCCCACCAACTTCTTCTAGTACTAATAGCTAATTCTTGCAGCTTCTTTGGAGTATAGCTCCATTCTTCCTTATCAGACCCAGCATGTCCCTAGCTGGCTACATTGAATCCTAACACTAGTGGTTGATCTGGCAGCCAGGAAAGGAAGTAGGAGCAGATCCCAAGGGAGACTCTTCTAGCCTTGAGGGGCAGAGTGTCTTGCCCTAAGTGTGGGTTTGGTTTCTAGTTGGTTTTCTGCTTTTCTACTGCAGGAGATACTGGCCTGTTTACGAGCTCTGCCAAAGAAGCCTTCTAGACTATATACATAGTTTTTAATTGTTTGTCAACTGTTCTCAGCTTTTCATTAACCTTTGTAGGCCATCAATAAAACTTAATAACAACCAGCCAATTCTATTGTCTTAGTGTACATTGTTATTCCCACACATGTTCAAAGTCTGAGTCATTGCACCTGCAAATCTCCTCCACCAGAACATTCTCTCAAGTCACCTCCAAGGAAGGTTTTGGCAATTGGCCCACCGTCTTGCACCAGAGACTATCCCACATACCTCCTCATCTTGCTGCCTGCTTTCTCAGAACAACCCTGGTCCCCCTGCATCAGTGTAGTCCTTCCAGCAGCAGACACTGGGACAGAGCTAGGAAAGCAAAAGTGTAACATTCTGAAAGGAAAGGAGAGGAAAAAAGATTGAGCAAGAAGAGCTGCCAAACCACAGTGCAGATCTGTGGGCTGCGTCTTTTATTAGAGGTGCTCCTTTATGGTGGAAATGGCTAAGCCCTTCACCACAAACTTGCTCAGTCATTGCCTGGGACCACCCCAAGACAGGTGTGACCTCAAAAAAGAAGCAGACCTGAAGAAAGTTAACAGCCGCAGCCGTTAGCTGACCACACTGCTCCAGCAGGCAAGTCTTTCTTAAAGGGGGTTAAGAGGGTGTTTGGCCACATTGTTTCTCTTCACTCTCCAGTGCACAAATGCTATTTCACACAGTTTTGTGGCTCTTGGTGGTTGGTCCCCACCTGCCTGTACTTTGGGGTTCCTGGGGTTGCAGGAACACCTTGTATTTTTGTTAATGTTGGACGTGGCTTTTTGATTTTGCTTTCTAGTCTTTCTGTTTTTATGTGGGGATTCAGGAAGATCCAAAAATTATTCTGCATTAATACCATCTTCCCAGAATAGGCTGGGAACTTTTTTTTTTTTTTTTTGGTCTGTATTTTTAGTGTACAACACTCAATGAGAATTTGATACCTGCTTTAGCAGTTATACTGAATCAAGCCACTAAAGGAATGTCATCAGGAAAGAAGACATTTAAAACAGAAAATCAACTTGCGAGTTATCATATAGATTTTTTTAAATGAAGAGTTGCTATGTCTTAAACTGATTCAAAGAATATGAAATGACCTTGTGCCTTCTTTCTACCTGTCACATTCCACAGCTAATAATACAAAGTCTAAAAGACACAAATTACATAGAAATGGGAGACTAGGGTAAAGGATGTATACAGTGGCAAAAAAAAAAAATTGTGAATTTGCACAAATGTTCACTTTTGAAAATGGAAGAAGTTTATGCTTGTTATTTCACACAAATGGATTCATCTAACCATAATTAAAGGCTCTAGCCAATTAAAATTGTAACAAAACCACAGACAGCTAACTGCAAAAAGAATAGAAGACGAACAACTCTCCTGAGGAATCTGGAAACTGAAGGTTGTTATGGCTCGCTCTCTTAGATCTTACACTTTTGGAAAATAATGAATCTCAAGACTTTCATGCTTTTGCACAGATTTCTTCCATTTTAGAGTATTTTCTTCTGTTTAAGCATTTTTGTCCTCGTGTATATGGCATTTTCAATCAGAAGTGCAGCAGGTGAGATTCCCATGTAAAAATGGCTTTTGAGGACCTGATATACCTTTCCTTTTTCAGGTTCACATTTCCAGTAAACAATCTTTCAATCTGGGTAGAAGTCAGTGTTGTTCAGTCGAAAACGAAGGAGTTTGGTAACACAAAACAGACCTGTGTTTAAATCCCATCTCCACTAATTAATGGAAAGGGTTTGGGCAAATGCCTTAAACTCTCTGAGCCTCATTTTCCTCTTCTGTGAAATTAAGATTATACATGTCACCTTGTAAAGGTAATGAAATAATTAGAGATAAGTAATTAATCACCCAGCATGTAATGAGTATTTTACAAATGTTCATTATTATTGCTCATTTTATCTCCTATTAATTTGGAAGAAATATTGTCTGCAGTACCCAAAATTAGTACTATATACATGTCAGTAAAAAACATCCTATTTTTCTACTGAACAGTTCAAATCATTTGGCTCATTTACTGTCACGTAGACACAGATCTTCCTGTGGAATAGTCAAAGGACTAGAACTAGACTTGGGCTATGAGAGTTGGAAACTGTTTTACACTGTGCAGACGATGTGACAAAAACAAAATAAAAGGGGGAAAAGGTCTTTTACCTATATTCTCTCTTTAAAACTTTTGAAGTGCAGCACTTGTGTCTATATAAAGGAAGGAGAAAGCAACAAAAGGTCTGTAAGTCTGTAGGTACCTTTTTGTTTTTCATTCCTCTGAAGAACTAACAATTTCATCTAAATGAAACTGAGAGTCCAAAAGAAAGATGTTTGCCCTTAAATTTCACATCAAAATATTTAGATCTGTCAATCATTTTTGAAGTTTTGGTTTCTGGTTTTCAGCTTTTCTTTTCCTTTTTCTTTTTTCTTTTTTTTTTTTTTAAGTAATTAAACCTCTTGATTAAATTAGAAATTCATGTTCAGATTCACAAGAAAGTACACCGATTCAAAGTATTTTATAGAAAGTTCAGGTCATTTTTTTTGTCTGCTGCTGCTACTTTTGTGTGTGTATGTGATATTGTAAAAAGTAAAGCATTAGAACAGTATTTATCTTGCCAAGAATAAATGTCAAAGTCATATCTGCAAGAACATTGAACTTTTTATTGAAGGCCAGTTGCCAAGTGCAAATTAACACCTACCAAAAAAAACCTGACAATTTCTTTGAACATTAATAACTATAAACCTAGAGGTTGATAGATGTTCATGTAAGATAAATTTATGCATATGATATGGTAATAAGAGCAAATATGTTTTCTGAGATTATAAGAAAAACTGGATTTTTTAATTTATATTCAATATATCAATAAGTAGATATTGATTCACTACCAAAACTGTGTAATAATTAGGGATATCTAACAATAAATTGGATGGCTTTTTGAGGCAATAAACTCATTGACAGTGAAAGGGTTATAAAAGAACTAGATGTTCACCTGTTAGGGCCCTGTGAGGGGAATTTATACATTAGATTAGAATAGAGATAGCAAATAGATTTCCAGCCCTAATTGATTTGTGGGGACTTCCTAGCCTTCTATACGAGAATACTTCTGAAACTACACTTAGGGTCAGAAGGGAAGAACGCCATGATCTGAGCAACGTATGCACAAGACACAGGAGTGGGGCACATGTAATTTACCCATCATTCCTGTTCAGCAGGTGATCTAGGTAATAATACAAGGATTCTTCAGAAAGTTCATGGAAACATTTATATTATCTTTTAATTCTATTTTTTGGTAAATTTTTGAAGTACCCTTGTAGTTAATAGCAAATGCCATCAATAAATGATATAAATAAATTAGCACTCACTATGTGTTTTTCTAAGCACTTTACATGTATTATCTTGTTTAATCTTCTTAGCAGCCCTCTAAAATATGTGCTTTTATCCCTCTTCTATACAGAGGAAGCTGAAGAATAAAGATATTAAATAACTCCCCAAGTGGGTATTAAATAGCAGAGGTAGGTTTTCTGAACATTCTGCATGGAATCAAAGCCTTACTCAATAGCTCTCAAAGAAGTCCTGTCTGGCTCCCAGGCTCAAGATAATGCAAGCAAACAGGAGCTGAGTCTATCACCTACTTGCCCTGCTTCATCGAAAACCAGTGGCTAGACTCAGGGATCAAACAGAGCTCTCAGCATTGAGCCACATTTGCTCTGTTTACTCTTAACCAGATCCTTGTCTTTCAAAAATCTTGGGTCCCGCTTATATTCTAGAACTGGTACCCAGATGCCTGTCCTGCTCTCTAAGCCAGAGTCCCTCAGTAAATTGTCTAATATCCTAGGCCCTCACCTTGGGCCTCACCATCCTCTTGCCAGGTTCTCCCCAAGACAGAACCCCTGACCTCACCCCAATATCTGTGGACACTGCAACTAGACCTGTGTCCTTGCTGCCTGCACCACCCCAGAGAGTGGATGAGCTTGCAGAGCCCCCTCTGTTACCAGACTGCCTAGCCCACACAGCAGAAAACTCAGCTTCCTGGGCTCATGCCAAGATGTGACAAGATAACCTCTGAAAGCACTTCCAACTCTAAGATGCTACCCTGCAAGCCTGAATATTCATATGCTAAAAGGATTTTTTTTTTTAATGTGGGAGGAAGGAAAGAAGGAAGGAAGGTTTATCTTACAGTAATAGGTTGTACTGAGTCAAACCCAGGGTATTGTCATAGAACAGAAAGTGTCAACAGTTAAACGAGCTCTAGGAATAGCACAAGGAGTCCTTCTCTCCTCTCCCCTCATCCCTGGGCAGGGTCAGGCGATGAGATGCATCAGTTTAGGCCCAGACTTATTGGGCTGGGGCAAGGAGGCATCTGCTTGGAATTAGCCTAGGACTCCCTGGGTAACACCTGCATTCCCTCACCAGGAAGTGCAGCATTTAGAAACTGAGATGGAAATAGACATCTTCAATGTCAGTGAATCCCTCATTCTCTCTGTCCTTTGCCCTACTTCTCCCCAAAGTTAGTGGAACTATCTTAGGCTAGGAATTAAAGAGAAGTTAAAGAGATTTGGATTCAAATCCAAGCTCTGCTACTTACCAACAATGGACAAATCATTTCAATTTTCTGAGCCTTAACTTCTCGGTCTGTAAAATGGATATGGTGCCTATCTCAGAGCAATGTTGTGAAGGTTAAATGTTACTAATGTTACCAGTATGTCGGCACCCTGTAGGATTTCAGTAAAAGTCATCATAATTTCTTCATCCTTATTCCCTGCATCAGTTCAGCCTTCAAGTACCAGAGATCTTTCTACTGCCCTCTAGTTGCTCAGACTTTTCCATTCAAATATTCCTCCTCTGTCCTTTTATTGTTTATCACTTAGATCTTCATGCAGACTCCAAAATTACCTTTTCTTTCTCCCTGCCCACTTCTTGCCAAAGCACCGATTAATGCTGGTAAGTGATCTTTTTATAATGAAAAGATCATAGAGAAAAACTCTCATGGTTTTACTGGCCTCCCAAACACGACCCTTAACTTCAAAGAATTTAAAAACCAAAAGGCGAGCAAATGGACCCCAACCCTTAGCAGAGCACTACCATATTAATCAGTTTCGTACATTACCTTTCTGGGTTAAGCTTTCATTTAGAGTATAGATTTTGCCCATTAAAAAAAAAATCAAAAAAGAAAAACCACTGCTTTATAACAGGATGATCTCAAGTCTCTTGAAAATCTTGTTTAATTCACCTTAAGCCCATTTTCTCTAAATCTGGCCTTATTAGAACAGCTTGCTGGTATCCACTGTAGGATAATATGCCATCTCCTTGAAAGAGTCAAACCTAGAGAGGCAACACAGAATCTTTGAGGTATCAGAAAATAAAATCTGTTTTCATCAGTCCACTGTAGCTCTCTAGGGGCTCTGTGTGGAACATGTCAGATGTCCTTATTCTCAGGAATCTATTATTTTTAAATTTTACCTAATTCAGATCCTTCTATAAAACTATGACCTACTTTTCTATCCAGGAATGTGGCTTGAGAATTCATCTTTTCTAGGTGCTAGGTGAAATTGAGAAAACAGACAGGGTGGACATTCAATGATATGGATATTCAAGGAGACTCTTGAACGCTTTCTCTAATCGAAGATGAAAAAAGATTTACAAAACAAATACCCCTGGATACTACGTATGAGCATTAGCTGACTATCTGCAAAGTCTCCTGGGACCCTCAGCAGAAGAGTCCAATCCAGGATAAGTGGGAACCACTCCCTCCGTCAGGCTCACGTGAGGAATTTCTGGCCTCTGGTAAGGTCGTTGTACTGCACGTATGCAAAATTGAGATGACAGAGCATGACATTGAAAGGTAATAATCATATATGTGATCTCAATAATGAAATAATGAGAAGGCAGGGTTTTTTCCCCTTTGAATTAATCATGTTATATTTTATTGCATAATATTACATATTTTAGGAAGTGCTGAGTCGATATCTTAGATTAATTCCTGATTATGGCAAGGAAGACAATTGATCAATTACCTTTCGAAACATACAACAGTTTCTCAGGTCACTTGAAAGCATTTATTAAATTCCAACTTCAGAGGATGATGGAACAACTTAATGGCCACCACCCTACACCTATACTTTAAAAATTTTCCCTCCTTCTTGTTATCATCTCAAACTCAAGCCCTATTTTTTTTATCCTTTCTACTAACCTGCTTTTTTTCCCTTTAACCTGTTTTTCAATAGTCTATGTTCACGTTTCTATTCACTCCTAAATCTCTTACAATCTAACTTCCACTTCCAATACTTTTTCACACTGTTGTTTCAAAGGTCTCCTTTCTACCAAATTTAAAGAAAGTTTCTTGGAATCCTCATTATCTCTGGCATTTTCGTATCTTCCGTGGCTATCTCCTTGTTCTGGAAACCCACTGTTTCACAGGGTGGTTCGCATGAGACTGTGGACAGGCTTATCCTGCTATGTTCTCTTTTGTCCTTGATGGTGCGTCATCTCTGCAGGGCCCCACGTGTAAGTGATCCCCAGAACTGTGTCCTCAACCTTCTTCTGTGTCTCTATAGTAGCCCTTGGTGATGTCATTTCCTACCAGGTCCTTAATTACCACCTTTCGGCAGATGGTTCCCAAGTTCACTCCATTAACTTCGACCGCTCTCCTAAGCCTCAGACGTACATTTCCAACTGTCTTTTGAACGTATCTAAATGACTTATCCAAACCACTAACTCAGCATATCATAAATCTAACCCACCTTCTCCATAAGGAAAACGTAACATGGCTTTCTAACTTTTCCCTCCCAACTAGGGAATTTTTCTCAATTTTTCCCTATCAAATTTTAAAGTCACCCTTGACTCTTTTTACAATTTCCTATAAAATCCTGTTTGGCTATATCCCGTAAATTCTATGTTCTCATTGTTTCTCTCTACCTAGCTTCCTTCCTGGTTTTCCCACTGTCAGTATCGCCCTGTCCACATCTACTGTGCACAGTGCTGTTAAATAAATCTTTCTTAATCACAGCATCAATAACAACATCGATCATAAACATTTAATGATCGCCTACTTTGTGCAATGAGCAACATCACTGTCTTATCAGATTCTCATAACTCGTGGAGGTAGGTACTAAAAATCTTCATTTTAATTGTGGAGAGGGAGATAAATGTTCCAAGAAATTTAATCTTACTGAAGGAACAGACTGTGGATTTACATCCAGGTCTAGAAGGCACCCACGCCCAGGTGTGCCAAATCATCTCCATGTCAAAAGCCAGCAAGGGCTCCTCTGTTTCCTCACCTGGCACTTCATTCCCCCATCAGCAAAGCCCCAGTCAACCTGCCCAGCCTGGTCTTTTACAATAGCCTACGATTCAATAGCCCCCTCCAATAGCCTACAATTCAGTCAAACTCTAGCTCAGCATTCCTAATTCTCCAAGTTCCTTGCAGCCTATAACCTCTGTTTAGACTCTCCCCAGTGTACTTCTCCTATCCAGATCCAACCCTTTCTTCAAGACCAACCTCAAAAGCTCCCTCCTCCAGAAAGCCCTTCTTGGTTCTCCAGGTTAAATGAAATCTCGCCCTTTTTTGACTCTTTGCTGTATTATGTTTATAACTCTTGGGATATTTCTCATTTTGTGCTTTATATTATTCTTATTTCTGCCCTTCTCTTTTCCTTTAACAGCAAGGTAAATTCTTGAGGACCTGGACTGAACCTGACCTGTCTGGGTGCCCTCTGAAATCCTTGCTCCTGGGCCCCTGCAGTGTACACTAGACAGTAAATCTAAGTTCTTTTCAATTGACTTAAAACCTAGGGGCCCCAGGATTCTGAAGAAATGGGCAATGGGGCTGGTTCCTGATGTCACTTTTGCCTTTTTTTTTTTCATAAAGCAATTCTTTGATATCTTTAAAATCTCGATTTGAATCCTACTATTTTTAGTTTTTTTTTTTTTTTTTTTTTTAATCCCAAGGAGACCCTTCCCCAGTGAATAAAGTCATTCCACTCACAGAGTGAAGGACTGGCACTTTTACTCCAAAGACTCTTTACATAAAATCCCTAATAACCTTGAACTCTCAATTTGCCATTTCATGTCACACTCCTTTCCAATGCAGTTAGAAAATCAAAGGGCAACCATTTTTAAAGTGCTTATCTTTTAGGTTGTTCTCACTTTGATGACAATAAGACACCATGATTTTTTTTTTTCACTAGTCATGTTCTTGTTGCAATCCAGAGCCCCTGCTGAATTCTACTGAATATAGTTGTTATATCTTTCTGCTACTTAACATCATTCATAATCTCTATAAATAATTCTGAATTTAATATGCAAAGTATATTAAAAATATCACTTTCATCTGTCTCTTACATAACATTAAAATGATTTTCCAAACAGTGCAGTGCATCTTTCACTAGATCAGTGCTTTGCCTAAATATAAACATGGAATTTAAAAATACTCCTATGTGAAATTCTTTAGATGACCTGGTTAGTGTATAAGCAAAGAACACACATATTATTCCACAGTGGCATTTTTATGTAGATCTACTGTAGTAAATCCAGACCGAGAGTCAAAAATGTTACCCACCCTCCAGCTGTAGCTGCTTGTATGAATGGACGGGCCATTGGACAAACTCTCTTATTACTAATATTCACTAGGAAATGGGCTGTTAGGATAATAGTGACTTGTTAGTGATAAACAAAATGATCAAACTAGTAAATGTTAGTTAATTTTTCTTTTTTTTTGTCACCTCCTTTGTAAGATTGTTTTCCTTCCATACAAGTTACATTTCCTAAAGTATTGCATTATATATTTTCATTTCCTAATGCTGTTGAATTTATGCATGATTCACCATTTCTAATCAATGAAATTGTGTTGCAGTTTGGCCAAACAGCAACTAAAGTTTAATTAAGATTTTAGTCTATGTAAAGGGAAAATCTTGATTCTTATAAGGAAACGAAAAATTGATCACTTGCGAGATTTTAGGAAATTAAAACTTATGCAACAATTTGACAACAGGCTTTTGAGTCAGAGAGACCCACATTCAAATTCTTTCTCCAGCATTTAAAAGCGGTATGACATTGATCAAGTTACTGAATGACTTTAAGCCTCAGTAAATACCTATCCCATAGGACTGTAGCAAGGATTTCTGTAAAGCACTTATCTCACTATTCCCTATAGATTGTAGATGCTATACGATTGTAAACAGCAGTATATATTTCCAGCACCAGGGTACCACACTGAGATACCATCTCACCCCAGTTAGGATGGCAAAAATCCAAAAGACGCTGAAAGATAAATGCTGGCGTGGTTGCGGAGAAAAAGGAACTCTCATACATTGTTGGTGGGAATGCAAAATGGTACAAATTCCACATGTTCTCACTCATAGGTGGGAGCTAAAAAAAAAACAAAAACAAAAACAAAAAACAATTCACTCACACACACACACACACACACACACACACACA